>NW_024739802.1:0-177500 GCF_018991925.1 Homarus americanus | reverse complement strand
CCAGGGTCAGTGTACCGTGTTGCTGGGTCACAACGGTGCTGGCAAGACCACCACCATGTCCGTCCTCACAGGTCAGCTCTTCTTCTGTCTGTCTGTCTACGTGTCTCTTGTTCTCCCTTGATATTTGTGTGCGTGTTACTGAGGTCATGAAAGGCTAAGCATTAAGCCAGCGTCAGTGCGAGCAATCATCAACGTCTGGCGCCTCCTTCCACCCCTTAATGACAAGCTTATTGATGTTGCTTCTGTCGCAAATTAACCCACCGTCCGCCTTTACTTGCGCTATTTGTTTTACGGTACGAGACGAGTATAAGTGTTTCCAAGTGACAGCAAGGGATCTACTCCTGTAGGTGTGTACGCCCCAAGCGGTGGATATGCTGAAGTAGGAGGGTGGAACATTGCCACCAACCTGAAGGAGGCGCGGGAGGAGGTGGGTCTCTGTCCTCAACACAACATGCTCTTCGTCGACCTCACCGTCATGCAGCATCTTCTCTTCTTCGGCAGGGTGAGTATCAAACGGACCATATATTACAATCGACTTCTGATACAATTTACTATACCCTTCGACATGTTATTCCTCCCACCTCATTATCTAAGACTGGACGCAGGCAATATTGACTAATACGAACACGTGAACACTATGGCTGCATTTAGTTTGTCTTTATGAACTTTGCATAAGATTATCAGTCTACAGAAATATAAGAGGAATGATAGTTATTATTACCAAGAATATTGTCTTTAACATAACATTCATATCAACATAACATTCATATCAACATAACATTCATATCAACATAACATTCATATCAACATAACATTCATATCAACATAACATTCATATCAACATAACATTCATATCAACATAACATTCATATCAACATAGCATTCATATCAACATAACCTTCATATCAACATAGCATGCTAAACTATTTTATTTGAAATTAATAACTTTGTTTTATTCTTCACAAACAAAATAAAAATAGTTGAAAGGTATGAGAACAGGGGCAGCAAAGAAAGAAGGCCAAGGGATCTTAAAACAACTGGACCTGCTGGATAAACAAGATATGTTTGGTAACCAGCTCTCAGGAGGAATGAAAAGGAAGCTCTGTCTCGCCATTTCTCTCATAGGTGGCTCCAAGGTACAGTACAGTACTCTAAGGTCCTGCTCGAACTGTGTGAAATATTAACACCCGTCTTCAAGATCCAACTGGTTCACACACACACACACACACACACACACACGTCGAGGATTTACTCAAAATACCATACCGATTATGAATTATCCATTGATTTTTTCCCACCCAGCCCCGACCTCCCTCCCCCCCCTCCAAAAAATGTTGCAGCAGAAAAATCCTTATATTACACAAGGAAATTCAGAAATAGTAAATGTAGAAAGTTTTATGTGGCCGAATTAGTCGACTAAGAGAGAGAAAGGTATAAAATATTTGTTGAGAAAGAGAGAGAGAGAGAGAGAGTTCCTGATTAATGATATACAGTAACATAATAAGTCTAATTTCCATAAAAAAAAATTCAGTTCTCAACATAGGTTATCATCACATATCTTCCTGCAGGTGATGATCTTTGTTCCTCCTGCAGGTGGTAATCTTTGTTCCTCCTGCAGGTGGTGATCTTTGTTCCTCCTGCAGGTGGTGATCTTTGTTCCTCCTGCAGGTGGTGATCTTTGTTCCTCCTGCAGGTGGTGATCCTTGTTCCTCCTGCAGGTGGTGATCCTAGACGAGCCGAGCAGTGGGCTGGACCCTGAGTCTCGCCGGTGGGTGTGGGACGTGGTGCAGGGAGAGCGAGGGCGCCGCACCGTCCTCGTCACCACACACCACATGGAGGAGGCCGACGTCCTGGGCGACCGAGTAGCCATTATGGCCTCCGGCAAGGTGGTGTGTGCCGGCTCTACACTCTTCCTCAAGAACAAGTTTGGTAAGGTTAGGTTAGGTTAGGCTCGTGTTAGGTGAGCATTAGATTCGTGTTAGGATGTTAAATCGTCAGGTAAATTAAGTGGAGTGCCTAATCTTCATGCAATCTATCAATCATGGTGTAGCACAGAGTTATGCCTTTTACCTTGACGTTATGCATCATGGTGGCTGAGTTTTGGCTTCCCAGCGAGTGTCGTTAGTTACCGCGCTCTCTTCCCTCAGGTGACGGATACACACTGGATATGATGGTAAAAGAGGATTCGAACCTGGATACCCTGAAGGCGGAGGTGGTGAACCATATGCCCTCCGCCTCCCTCCACACCTGCCACAACGGGGAAGTCACTTTCAAACTCCCGCCCACCACCTCCAAGTTCGCGCCCTTATTGGAGTCCCTCACCACCAGGAAAGAGGAGTTGGGTGTGAGACATTTCGGCCTTTCCCTCACTACTATGGAGCGAGTCTTCATAAGGTATCTGTCTGTCTGTCGGTTCAATGAGTCTCCAAACTGGGTTAACTCATTCATGCTCCTCCTCAGGCTAAGTCAAACACAGCCAGGTGCCCCCTACCACGCCCACCATCTAGTGTGACGTATTTTCTTTATTTTATTGTGATCATAACCCCTTTGATTACTTTGGCATAACCCCTTGAGTACGATAATATATGTCATTGTACTCAAGGGGTTATGTTATCATACTCAGGGGGTTATATCATTGTACTCAACGTATTAAGTCATCGTACTCATGGTACTAAGTCATATCTCTTAATAGACGATCTCACCCATTAAAACATTAGTACAATTATATTTATCACATCTCTCCACTCCTATGGAATCACTATTACTACAACATCATTACCATAACTATACAACCACCACAACAACATCACTACCATAATTATACAACCACCACTACAACATCAGTGCTATAATTATTTAACCACCACTGCAACAACACTACTACAATTACACAACCACCACAACCACAACATCACTACCACAATTATACAACCACAACCATAACATCACTACCACACTTGTATAACCACCACTACTACATCACTCCCACACTTATATAACCAACGCTACAACATCACTACCACACTTATATAACCACTATTACAACATCACTACCACAATTATAAAACTACTACTGCAACATCACTACCATAATTATATAACCACCACTACCACACTTATATAACCACTGTTACAACATCACTACCACAATTATAAAACTATTACTGCAACATCACTACCACAATTATATAACCACCACTACAACATCACTACCACACTTATATAACCACAGTTACAACATCACAACCACACTTATATAACCACCACACCAACATCACTACCACACTTAAATAACCACCACTACAGCATCACTACCACAATTATATAACCACCACACCAACATCACTACCACACTTATATAACCACGGCTACAACATCACTACCACACTTATATAACCACCACACCAACATCACTACCACACTTATATAACCACCACTACAACATCACTACCACACTTATATAACCACCACTACAACATCACTACCACACTTATATAACCACCGCTACAACATCACTACCACAATTATAAAACTATTACTGCAACATCACTACCACACTTATATAACCACCACTACAACATCATTACCACACTTACATAACCACCATTACAACGTCGCTACCACACTTATATAACCACCGGTACAACATCACTACCACACTTATATAACCACCACTACAATATCACTACCACACTTATATAACCACCACTACAACATCACTACCACACTTATTTAACCACCACTACAACATCACTACCACACTTATATAAACACCGGTACAACATCACAACCACACTTATATAACCACCGGTACAACATCACTACCACACTTATACAACCACCGCTACAACATCACTACCACACTTATATAACCACCACTACAACATCACTACCACACTTATATAACCATCACTACAACAAGTAAACAACGACCAGTACAACATCACTACTAAAATTATAAAATATATCATTACTATCAGAGTTGTGAGTAGTCACTATTACAGCATTAGGTAAGACGACTACATTTTTCTCAGCCTTATGAATGAAAGTTGTGAAGGTACCGGCCAAGACTTGACAAAATAATATGAGAAAATGACTTGCCACAACTCGAAAGTTAATCTGTGGAAAGACTTCAAAGACAGGGGTCCAGGAAACATATCCTGCAGCGAAATAAAGGATATAATAAAAAATAACCTGCCCTCAGCATCGTCCAAGTCAAATTCCTGTGTCGAAGACGATCTTCCCCTCGACAAGTTTTTGGGTGGTTTACAGATAAAGAAAGTACTTTCTTCTGGAAATTTTGGCACAGCATTCCTCGCTGACCTCACCAACCACTCGGTTTGTCTTAAGCTCGGTACTAAGTCGTCCCTGAGACGGGCTTTTATTAAAGAAACTTGTCTCATGAAGCGTGTCGATGGCGCTGGTGGAGCTCCAGTCGTGATAGCATCTTGCGCAGATTTCCCAGCCATAATTATGTCTTTTTGTAAGGGAAAAACTTTAGACACGCTGCTTGATAACAAACAGTACACAGTCACTACCTGGTTAAAAATTTTCATAGCAATAGCCACCAGTCTGGGAGAGGTCCACGACAGAGGAGTGGTCCACAACGACTTTAAATAAGATAATGTTCTGATCGAAATGTTGGATGACGGATTCATTAAAGCCCACCTTATCGATTTTGGTCAAGCAAGATAGATTGGACTCTGCATAAACTTTGTGAGTAAGGACCACACGGCGTTCCCTCACTACGCTCCAGAAGTCCTAAATGGCAAGCCCTGTACTCCAGAGGGTGACATCTATTCCTTAGCATACACCATTCTTAATATTTTCAAACAATCAAAAGAAGATCACTTCATAATAGACTGGCCGAAAGATGTAAAGACGCTATGCTTGGAAATGCTGGACGAGGATCAGATATAGCGGCCATCAATTAAGGTTATAATAGACAAGTTGGTCACATCTCTGGAGGACTTGTCATCCTCCATTGACGAAGGAAAGTAGACAACCAGCTGAGTTCTACCTCACAAGGATTCGAGGAAAAGAAGGAAAAATCTTCCGTAAATAAAGATATACAAATCTTGAAATTTACAGCAAAAAAAAAAATCCAAACGGCAGGTTTTCATGTAACAGGACCTAACCTAATATTCGACACCTGCAACGATTTATATCGACTTTTATTTATTTATATATTTTTGTATATACTTCAGTATAAATAAATATTTATTTTAGTTATCATGTCTATTTTATATACCCTACTACTTTTAATCCTGCATTTTATATATATATATATATATATATATAGAACAAGATCAAGTAGTGACATATAATGTGCTGTTCTAAAAGTCTGTGAATTTGGTAAGAGTACAGTACAGTACAATACAGTACACTACTTTCGTGTATACAGTCCAGGTTTTACCTCGCTAATCCAGGAAGCTTGGGACCAGTCCGGTTCCGGATTAGCGAAAATTTCGTACTATCGAAGCCGAGGTTAAAAAGGCAAAATAATGCATAAAATATACTATGACTCTAATTTCTTCAGTATAGAATTTTTTTCCAAAATAGCTAATGTCAAATGCTTGCGTTTTGCTGCATTACAACAGCTTCCACTGCTTACTGGTTTCTTAGGAAGAATATTTAGGGGTAAATTATAAGTATTTAAAGATAAAATAGAGGCAACAGCCACTAGAAGTGAGCTATGACACCGTCCCGAACCATCGAAGCTGCTGAACTATTGGGTCCCAGATCAGCGGGGTCCAACTTGTACTGGTGTATCCCATTTGTCTGTTGAATGATTAGATCACCTGAAGCATTCTAACTTATTTCACGGGAGACTTAAACACCCAAACGCTCCTAAGAATGTTAGATTAAGTTTGTTAGGTTAGGTTAGGTTATTATTTAGTGAAATAATACCGAATAATTTTAACAATTATATTAACTTACACTAGAGTGAGTGAACTAATAGAGAAAACCGAAGCACAAGATCCCAAGACGTCAGAAACATGTCAAGAAAACGGGAATCAGAATATGAACTTAGATGCCATACTAGAAGATGGGTTAGGCAACAGCAGCAGCAGCAGCCAGCAACAACTCTTCAGCAAAGGCAACAGTGAGTCCCTGATCACAGCATTAATTAACAGTCTCTCTCTCTCTCTCTCTCTCTCTCTCTCTCTCTCTCTCTCTCTCTCTCTCTCTCTCTCTCTCTCTCTCTCGTTTAATTGAGATTTAAATAAAAAAATGTCATTGTATCTTGAAATGATACTGTACACTACAGTAAAGTCATTCTCAGAAATAACACAAACTCTACGGTGTTATCCTGCCATGTTGAGCTTACTGCTTCTCTATCCTTTGTGCGTGAACTCGTATGTACATGTAACAGTTTTGTGAAAAAATTACAATATTGAGAATAATTTGGGTAAAAAATTATTGTAAATGCCTTTTATATACCATTTACAGAGTGTGTTTCTGTCATATGTGCCTGAAAAATTATGAACATTTAAAACTACAACTGTTCTTCATAAATATCGTATATGGAACCCATGGACTCAGTGACACAATTCAGTTTTATTTCCGACAGATGGACTAGAGCGGATGACTGGTAACAGGCTCTTGATGCAGAGGATAAAGGCGTTCTTCATCAAGCGAATCATCTACTCCAAACGGAAGTGGCCTCTGATTATCACTCAGGTACTGTGATTATTACATCGGTGCTCTGATTATCACACAGATACTCTGATTATTACACAGATGTTCTCAGTATCACTCAGGCACTATGATTATCGCACAGGTATTCTGATTATCGCTTAAACAGTCTGATTACTCGGTAGTTCTGATTATCAATTTATTACGTTGCTTCGTTAATTAAGGTTTAACTCCATAGTTTCGGTACAATATTTGTGTAATCTCTAATTCTTATTGTTTTCCCCATGTTTGTGTAACTTAAACGAAGCGTTTAGACAACAAAACAGCGATAGTTTGTGGAAATTTTCAAGAGGCAAAAATTTGATAATCCAAACCCTGGGATTATCATGGATTATACGTTCAACAGACCCCAGTGTTAATAGGCCCCAGTCCTTCTAGACCCTAATACTAATGGGTCCTAAACCTTCTTGGTCCACCCCAACCTAACCTAACCTAGGGCCTATTAGGATTGGAGCTTATGAGGGACATTGCTCATCAGGGTTGATCCCATTAAGGACTGTGGCCCATTAAGGCAGGAAGGTTCATCTTGAATCAGCGTCCCTTATTGGCTTCGTTGTGCAGGGTCTGGTGCCGGTGGTGGTGACCGTCGCGTGCCTCTTGGTGGACCAGACTTTCGACTTCCTCATCTCCCAGGAACCTCAGCTGGTCCTCAACACCTCTCTCTTCCCTTACTCCTCCTCCTTCATGAAGGTTGACCCAGACCTCGAAAGTTTGAGCTTCCAGTATCGGTCTCTTTTCTCAGGGAGCCATGAGGTATGTTCTGAGTGATACCTTCTTGGTGTGTAGTTTATGAAGTGTTATCTTCAGGTGAACCTACTCATTACCACATGTGAACCTACTAATTACCACAGGTGAGCTTTCTCATTACCACAAGTGAACCTTCTCATTTCCACAGGTGAGCTCGACTGACAACATGACTGGAAGTTTACTGAAAGCAGCACACGACAACCTTCTACATTATAGGGAGAATAACATTTGCTCTGTAAGTACGGCTGAAAAGGTTGACGCAGCTAGTTGGTTAATGTCTTCCAGCTAATGGGTTTATCGAGCTAGTAGGTTGATGTCTTCTAGCTAATGGGTTTATCGAGCTAGTAGGTTGATGTCTTCTAGCTAATGGGTTTATCGAGCTAGTAGGTTGATGTCTTCTAGCTAATGGGTTTATCGAGCTAGTAGGTTGATGTCTTCTAGCTAATGGGTTTATCGAGCTAGTAGGTTGATGTCTTCTAGCTAATGGGTTTATCGAGCTAGTAGGTTTATCGAGTGGATGTTAATTTAGGTTAGGTTAGGTTAGAGGTGAGTCAGATGAAGATAATTTAGATGAAATTCGATTAGGATTACCTTATGTTAAATTAGTCTAGGGTTAGGTTAGGTTTAGTTAGGTATAATTTGGGTTAGGTTTAGTTGGGTTAGACATGGTTAAATTAGGTTAGATTAAGTTATGTGTTAGGTTAAGTTTGAAAGAAAGAAAGAAAGAAAGAAAGAAAGAAAGAAAGAAAGAAAGAAAGAAAGAAAGAAAAGAAAGAAAAGATTAATCTGGGCTACACTTTGATCTATATAGTAATCAGACCCACCACCTCCTAACAGGCAGAGTTCCTAAGTGAAGAGGAAGCCAACACGTTAAGGATCCTCACTCAGACCATCCCTTTCCACACTCTGGGGATCGGTACCTCCCTCGTCACCAACGCTCTCCTCCGCCTCGCCACCAACTCCACCATCCACACCATCACCACCACCAACTGGCCCCTCCCACCAGATACTACAGTGAGTACCATCTGAAAGCTTCTCCTCTCTTTCGTATGATACCCGTGAAGAAGGTGATGATTCAATGTACTATCTCATTTTCACTACGTCTTGCAACAGAATGTACCCAACAGAATGTACCCAACGGAATGTAACTAACAGAATGTACCCAATGGAATGTAACTAACAGGATGTAACTAACAGAACGTAGATAACAGAACGTAGCTAACAGAACGTAACTAACAAAACGTAGCTAATAGAATGTAACTAACAGAACGTAGCTAGCAGAACGTAGCCAACAGAACGTACCCAACAGAAGATATACTTACTGTGTCTTCAACTAATTCTCAACGCTGACGAACCTCAGATAGTAAACAGATGGTAAACATTGTATATCTTCTCTCTAACGGCGCGACAGTTAAGTAAACAAAAACTGAGTATTGTAAACATCACAAATGATTTTTTTTTTTTTTCAGTGGTTATTCTCGAGTGAGTTTTCGACCAGTAGTCTTGTGTACGCCAATATGATGCCCCTCGCCCTGGCCTTCCTCTCAGCCTCTTTCCTCGTCTTCCCCCTGCAGGAGAGAGAGACTAACACCAAACAGGTAGGTTCATCAGACAAATCAAAGCCAAGTAAGGTACATCCACCCCGTCAATACTAACTACATGTGTATATTTTAACCAATTAGAACCCTCGACACCAAGGTAAAGTATAATCGCGCCCACTCAAAATCAAGGCCAAACTAATGCAACCACGAGAGGTCATTAGTCTGCTCACCATCACGTTAGGCTCATCAGTAAGCACCAACGATGAACGTGTTTACCTTTTGACTTCTACTCTTGTTCCTTCCCCTCGTGTACTTCTGATAGGTAAGAAAAACCGAGAAAGAGAAAAGTCAAGAGAAAAAACGGGAAAGAAGGGGTGAAGGGTTATTTGCTCTTCCATCAGACGTTTTCACATAAATACTTCCCTGAGAGCATTATTTTCTACGGCCGCAGGTACAGGTGATGACTGGGGCTCCCGTGTGGGCACTCTGGGCCACCACTTTCCTCTGGGACTTTACCACCTACATGATATCTTTACTTCTTATCTACATCTGTTTCATGACGATGGACCCAAACGGCTACTTCACCAAAGGCGAAGCTCCAGGTAATGTTAATTTTAGTTATATTTATTCTGCTGTAGACGACATCATCCGAACAAAATTACAGTCAATAAATCTGTCGTATTTCTAATCACTTGGTCTCGCTTCCTAGATGAATAAAGGATATGAAACATACAACAAATTGTCCAGGAGTCTTATGTAAGATTATTTTAATGATTGTTCGTCCTCCAGGAGCGTTGTTCCTCCTCTTACTGCTGTACGGGTGGGGCAGCATCCCTATGGCCTACGTCTTCAGCTTCCCCTTCCAAACTGCTGCCTCGGGCTTCGCTGTCCTGGCCCTCGTAAATATTGTCGCTGGTAACTAATGAAATCTCTCTCTCTCTCTCTCTCTCTCTCTCTCTCTCTCTCTCTCTCTTTCTTATATCAATGTTTTCGACCATTATGGACAATTTCAGCTGAACGACATTTGGCAAGAAACCAATGTAGTAAATATGACATTTATCAAACAAAATAAATGACTATTAATCCTCTCGTGAGATATTACTATTGTGGTTTGTTTACATAGGCCAGCTGATGACAGTGGTGGTGTGGGGCCTGAGGATGGCGGAGCAGCCGACTCTCACCACCGTCAGTGACATCCTCTACTGGGCCACCTCCGTCATCCCTGCCTACCCTGTGGCCACGGTGAGTCTCCACACACACACACACACTAAATTGGGAGATAATTTCGAATATTTTTATTTTTCCATTTTAATTGACTCCTTTCTATTGAGTTGCCTGCTCTCTCTCTCTCTCTCTCTCATATGGTAGAAGACATATAAAGAGTGAGAGGAAGAGGAAGTGAGAGAGATAGGATGTAAATATATCAAGTATCACACTACCCATCGTTCCTCCACAGGGCTTTGGTCACATAGTCCAAGTGGGGGTCCACAACAGCAAGTGCAACCAGTTCAACGAGACGGTTACCCAGGAACTGTGTAAGGCGCTCTACGCGTTCGCTCAAGACAACGATTTCATGCAATGTTGTCGTCAGTATTCCATCTCTTGTCGTTTTCTATAATTACCCCTTCCATTACTCGTTTTCTATGATTCCTCCAACATTCGTTTTCTTTGACTTCCCTTACATTATGTTCTACCAGTCCACTAACACCGTTCTCACTCACTACAACAACTCCAACACTCGTTTTCGCTGACTTCACCAATCCCTCCCAACAGATGTTAAGAGATTCAACATGATGGTTCAACTTAGAAGATTAACAGATGTCTGAGGGTTTAAATTAAGGGTTCAACTTTAGAACTTTACAGATGATTCATTTTTCTAGTATGATAACTACGCTTTTTTAGCCCTTAGATAACAGCGCCTTTAACACAGTATTTCCAGGTTATTAAGAACTTTAGATAACTTATTGTTTTATATAATAAAATTTCTAGTATAATAACTCAATGGTTCGATAAAGGGGGTTGTATTTTCCATAAGGGGGTTTTAGGGTTGGATAAAGAGGATTCTACTGACCTTAATGGGATTCTATAGACCTAGGGGGTTTTAGAGTCGGATAAAAGGGATTCAATTGACGTTGAAGTTATTTTTGGATTGAATAAAGGGGTTTTAGGGTTGAACGTGGCGACTTTATTGACCTTAAAGGAATTAAAGTAGGATAAAACGTTTTATACATAAGTGAACCCAGATCAATCCTGAAACACCCATCACCACCACCACACCACCACCCACACCACTACCCATCACCACCACCACACCACCACACCACCACCCACACCACCACCACACCACCACCCATCACCACCACCACACCACCACCCATCACCACCACCACCCACCACCCACACCACCACCACACCACATCACCACCACACCACCACACCACCACCACACCACCACCACACCACCACCACCCATCACCACCACCACACCACCACCCACACCACAACCAACCCTCATTGCCTCAACCCCATGAATTGAAATTGAAAGAGTGTATTTATCCACAATAACACAGATACAAACTGAGTGAATAACAACAATAATATTTACATAGTTGAACCTTCCGAGTACTGCAGGTTCATCTAAAAGTAATCTCAGTGGTTCTTTATGATTGTCCTTCTCTTTTTTTGACAGGTTACGGCGATCCACCACTCTGTAGTAAAGTGGGGACGGGGGTGTGCCTGGAGGAGTGGTCGTATTATAGACTCCAGCAACCCGGAATGGGCTCAGACCTGCTCTCACTCTTCGTCAATGGGATTATCTTCTTTGGCATTATCGTTTTTATAGAAGCAGGGGCACCAATATTCTTCATGTAAGGGTGTGTGTGTGTGTGTGTGTGTGTGTGTACTATAAGCGTGTGAGTTAATAAAATATAAAAATCAGATATAATAATGAAAGGAATTATATAAATCAAACGAAACATTGTAAGGTGTGTTAAGAGTAACTAACCCCCCCCCCCCACCTCCTTCCCTCCCTAGACGACTGTGGCGCAGAATCTCGTATCAAGATCGCAAGTTCCAGCAGGTGAAGCCACAAGGCCAAGTCCGGGAGGTAGACGAGGACGTAGTTGCTGAGGCTGACCTGGTGACCTCCCTCATGACTGGGTCACAGCCAACCGCCAACACCCTCCCAATGATTAGTAAGTGGCAGGGAGGATACAGTTACCTTTAATAATTAATACAGGTGAGCGTCTGTCCGTCTACATTATTTTCTACGTCGTGAGACGAGAGAAAACAAACATTAATTTTGTTCTATATCTTCCCCATTACTCCGTCACTGCAAGATCTATTAGCGTCGCCTGTATCTAACTGTAACCCTGTGTAATAATTCTCCTGTTGCTAAAATTTATAGAATCTGTGTATTTACCCTGTAGTTCCGGGTGTGTACAGTAAACTAAAAAGCCAGACCGCCGATGTCTTCCGTCGACTGGCGAGACAGCGAACTCATACTAATAACTAACTGGAGGCCCCAATATGGCTGATGGGGGACAGAGGAAGGCTGGGTAGCGCAGAGTACTCAGATTTATGCAGCTTCCTCTCTTGAACAGAGACCTTTGAGCTGTTCCTTAAGTATATGTCCACAGCATAACTCAAGAACGGCACGAGATACAATAGCCACACTTGATTTAAATAAATATGTATTCACCATTACAACCCCTAGAGCTGGTATGTATATAGGGTGCTAAGGTTCAAATCCTGGGCGTAAAAATTAGGTGATAGTGAATGAGTGAGATTACGTACTTTCAGATGGGTCGGTGGATGCCACACTCCTCGCCTCCATGCTGTCCAAGCAGTACTACGGTTGCCTTGTGCGCGCCGTGGACAACATCAGTTTCAGGGTGAACCGCGGGGAGTGTCTAGGCCTGTTGGGGGTGAACGGCGCAGGCAAGACCACCACCTTCAAGATGCTGACGGGAGATGAGGTGCCGACAGCAGGAGACGCTACGATAGACGGCTTGTCCCTCAGCCACGAGAGAAACAAGGTCAGTGCCATAACAAGGTCAAGTATTCAAGTCCTTTCGCTCTCTTGTAGATACATGAGGTGTTGGTCCAGCCTGGGCCAACACTGAAGCCTCATATCAATAGATTAAGGAGTTATATCAGGGGTTCAATTGTGGCACCATGCCTGTTTTTGGAACGTGTTGGCCACAATCATTCACGGGTTGTATCACTTGTTAGCCAGTCACCCAGCGACCTGTAGACCTCCTACATAACAATCCACTCTCACCGCTTCGTCTCTGATCACTCAGTGGTTCGGCATATCAGTACAATAGTGACATATGTGCGCCTGCCGCGACCGGACCTTCCTGGAGATATGTGGTTCTGTTAACACTAAATACATTGTCTATGGTCAAAATTACTCGACTTAGACTAACACTGACACTTCACTGCACTATTTTTTATACACGGAAGTTGTGAACACTCTTAGAACCAGCTTAAAAGACAATATAAACGCTGGGGCTGGTAAACTCCTCGGCACACAACAAAGGTTACTAGGTTCGGGGCTTGGCTAAGATGGCGGCGGTACGTTGTTTCTGGGTTCGGAATTCAGATTCACAAATGTTCATGTGATGATTAATCCTCATAACTGAATAAAGAACGCACTCAGCTCAGTCCTTAACGCTAATGAAAAAAAAAAAAATAAATAAAAAACGTTTTAAATCTGGAACATAAACAAATGTAGAGAGAATATGTGACTGGTGGGGACACTTTGTGTGTACTGAGTGTGTGATGTGAGGTGAGGTGACCATTCTTATTACCACAGTAAAGTACACATTTATGCAGCCAAAGCCTCGGCTACAATACGCTGGTAGTTAACCACAACGCTAAGACTGCACCTGGCACTAACTTTCTTCTACTCGAATTCGACTTCATAATGCAGAGGAAGATCATGTCAACAGAGGTTATATTGTATTTTTATATGTTAACTATTGTAGCACAGTTAATGTTGGCTGATATAAAGAGGACTATGTACAGTCACCCCAAAAAGTCCTGTTGCGAACCACGAACCCCGAGATTCAGACTCGTGAACCCGAAGCAGTAGACACCGATACATTATTCTGTCCATAAATGCTTCGGATTCAAGAGTCTGAATCTCGGGGTTCATGGTTCGCGACAGAACTTTTTTGGGTGACTGTACGACGTTACCTGCAACATTTTCTTTTGGTTTTCTTTGAATCTTTGACATGTTTGTCTTTGTGAACAGTTTGTGCAGAACATCGGGTACTGCCCTCAGTTTGATGCCTTCCTGGATGACCTCACCGGGGTAGAGATGCTGCATCTGATGGGTCGTCTGCGTGGCATGAGTGAGGCACAGCTGAGAGAAAATGTCAACTCCCTGGTGTCACTTGTGGGACTGACAGAGTGCGCTAAACGGCCCTCCTCTACGTACTCAGGAGGTAACCGCAGGAAGCTGTCCACAGCCTTGGCTCTAGTGGGGAACCCGCCCCTGGTGTTCCTGGACGAGCCCACCTCAGGAGTAGATCCTGTGTCTCGTCGTAGGGTGTGGACAGCCATCAGACAAGCCATAAACAACGGGCAGAGTGTGGTGCTTACTAGCCACTCTATGGAGGAGTGTGAGGCGCTCTGCTCCCGTATCATCATCATGTCTCGTGGCAGGCTTCGCTGTGTGGGCACCA
This sequence comes from Homarus americanus, assembly GCF_018991925.1. Taxonomy (NCBI): domain Eukaryota; kingdom Metazoa; phylum Arthropoda; class Malacostraca; order Decapoda; family Nephropidae; genus Homarus; species Homarus americanus. The sequence continues at coordinate 162,820 of NW_024739802.1, read as the reverse complement.
CCGGCCACCTTAAAGCAAAGTTCGGGCAGGGCTACAGCCTCCAGGTGAAGCTCAGGACTCACGGTTTCACTCAGGGCAACAAGTCAGAAGACGAACAAATTTATGTCACGAAAGTGAATGAGCTGAAGATCGTCATTAATTACTTCCTCCCTGGCTCTACTCTCACCGATCAACACAAGGTACACAACCCACAGTACAAGAGTGTGTGTGTGTGTGTGTGTGTGTGTGTGTGTGTGTGTGTGTGTGTGTCTGTGTGTGTGTGTGTGTCTGTGTGTGTGTGTGTGTGTCTGTGTGTGTGTGTCTGTGTGTGTGTCTGTGTGTGTGTGTGTGTCTGTGTGTGTGTGTGTGTGTGTGTCTGTGTGTGTGTGTGTGTCTGTGTGTGTGTGTGTGTCTGTGTGTGTGTGTGTGTCTGTGTGTGTGTGTGTGTGTGTGTGTGTGTGTCTGTGTGTGTGTGTGTGTCTGTGTGTGTGTGTGTGTGTGTCTGTGTGTGTGTGTGTGTGTGTCTGTGTGTGTGTGTGTGTGAAGTACAGCTCAATTAATAGTTTGCAACATGACATCCCAGAACCAAATGATCATCAATATATTAAAGATTACATTTGCTAATTTTTTCCAGTTATGTTCCCTAAGGAACGGCTTGTAATGCCAATGTAAATATGATCTCTGACTCAACGTTTATGTCCTGCACCACAACAACAGGGTATGCTGGCCTACCGGGTGCCCATCAGCGTGTCCTGGGGTCAGCTGTTCTCGGTGATGGAGGCTCTGAAAGCTGGTCGAGACCCTGGAGCTGCCACGCCTCTGAGAGAAGACCTGCCTCTTGCCTCCCCTTCCACCTCCATCGTGGAGGTGTACGCCGCCTCAGACACCTCCTTGGAGCAGGTCTTCTTATCTTTCGCGAGGGAGGCGGCGATGGAACAAGCTCCTGGTGTCCCTGGTACTGTTACCGATAACAGCGTAGCTCCTGTTGCTTCTAGTGCCTCAATTATCCAAGTCCCCGGTACTAATAACTCCCTCGATATGTATGAAGTACCGACTGGTAACCAGGGGCCGTTGGCACAAGGAGAATCATCCCAAAGTAAAAATCAAGATGGATCACCAAAAATCACAGAATTGTAAAGTAAATTTCATTGTTCACTAAACCTATTTCACGTTGGACATATCCATACGTTAATCTTAATGTATGAATGTTATTTAAAAACTGATATGCAGATCTGTTCTTAATTTGCATTTACTTGTCAGCATAAAATTAATATGGCACGAGTTATTCTCCCACCAATCACACTTTAGGACGCAATCATTCTGCCAAGTTCTAGATATTATATGCTAGGTCTCACCATTTCCTCGAATATGTCAAGGAAGCCACACATCCACAACATTGCTAAAGGTGCCTCCCGAAAGCTGGGAATGCTGAACAGATGCCGTAGCTATTTCACTCCTGAGCAGTTGCTTCAAGTTTATAAGGGATTCATTCGTCCGAACTTGGAGTACTGCTCTCATATCTGGAGGGGGGGTCTTCTTCTGTACAACTGTGAGATAGAGTGGAATCAAAGGCATTTCGTCTTATTAACTCTCCTTCTTTAGTTGATAATCTTTCTTCCCTTTCTCTTCGCCGCCATGTTGCTTCGTTCTCTGTCTTTTACAGATACATTAACGGGCAATGTTCGGTGTATTTGGCATCCTGTGTACCGCCGGCAAGGCCGTGGGCTCGTAACACACGTCTTGCCTGCGTTGCCCACCGTTTCTGTGTGGATGTCGGTCACACTAAAATAACCCGTTATAGTACATCTTTCTTTCCTCACACAGCCAAACTGTGGAATGCTCTGCCTTCTTCTGTGTTTCCATACTCATACAATCTGTCTCACTTCAAAAAGTTGGTTTTCCGGCATCTTCGTTGTGTAGATTAATATATTTATTTCTTTTTCTTTTTTATTTCTTTCTACTCTTATTTTTCGCCCCCTAGGCCCCGTTGTGGGTCGATGACCGATGCCCGGGTGGGCTATTCCCCGTAAAGAAAAATAAAAATTCTGGTAAAACATATATTAGAGTATAATGTTTTCTAGTCAGAGACTGAAAGTGGATATAATATAACATGGTATAAATCGTTACTAAGGTAACCAAAGGTGAAGTGAGATTTAGTAAAGCAGATATACAGTACAGTGCAGTAGCGGTTTCAACAAAGAGTACCTACTGTACATTTTAAATGGTTATACTGTATATCAAACTCTGGGCATAGGTAGACAGATATACGTACAGTAGGCAAAGGTCCATGACCGGACAAATAAACACTTGTGCCATTTAATGGACATATTATTGTTGTTTTTTAATATTGTGTGCATGTGTTTGTGTTTTTACCCCACAATTTCCCTTGTCTTCAAAACCCTGTCCACTTTATGCAACCAGATATAAAGATCATTTTTTTTTTAAATCACCATCATTTATTTAAAAAAACCTTATTCATGTTTGTAGTTCCCATTTTTGTCATCTACCAGTCATTCTTTATGTTTTAATCCGTTAACTACCACTTTCTTGTTTAAAGTAGTTAGGGGTTTAGGATATGCAATTCTCTCTTATACTATCCTGGCGGTCTTCGTTTTCTTTGTTTATGTTATCTTTTTATTTCTGTTTGTGTCTTATCAGTATTTTCATTATATTTGCCGACATATTTTATTCTATCTTTGGCTTTGATGATGAAACACGACGAGTAGAAGGAAACGTTTGCAGTACAATAGGTAAGATTGTTTACGTGTACATATGATTTTATAAATAATTAGAGATATTGCTTCTTTTCTATAGTTTACGAAAATAAAAGAAATACACCTTTAGCTTTCCTGATTATTCATAAAGTCTGTTTTCTATCTTACTCTTTTTTTTATTCGTGATGACAAACTCTTATTTGACTATTTACATAAGAGTGATTTAAAGAATATCATAAACCATGAGTAACAGTAAGTGAAACAGCGAGTATGAAATGATAAAATTGATGAATGAAATAACGAAAGATTAATGACACAAAAAACACTTAGATTATGTAACATGTTAAATAAAATAAGAATATAATGAAACTTCGACACCTTTCTGTATCCTCAATTAGAGTACTGTATACAAAGTTGACTTCGATCAACTTTACCCATTTACCGGTGCTACTTAATTTGGATTATTACTAGAGTAAGAACTTATTTATTATAATGATATATATTGGATTTTTAAAACTTGTATGTTTTAGGAACTAATGCCAATAGAAGCCCCGAAAGCTAAGACCTATAGAACGGTGCTTCATAACCCTGGGACAGTTGAAGCCCCTAAAGCTAAGACCTAGAGATCGGTGCTTCATAACCCTGGGACAGTTGAAGACCCTAAAGCTAAGACCTAGAGATCGGTGCTTCATAACCCTGGGACAGTTGAAGCCCCTAAAGCTAAGACCTAGAGATCGGTGCTTCATAACCCTGGGACAGTTGAAGCCCCTAAAGCTAAGACCTAGAGATCGGTGCTTCATAACCCTGGGACAGTTGAAGCCCCTAAAGCTAAGACCTAGAGATCGGTGCTTCATAACCCTGGGACAGTTGAAGCAAGCAAAGACTAAAATCATAACACACTTGGTCCTCGAGCACTGAAATAGAGTACAGACAGACAGACAGACAGACAAGTATATAACCAAACGGACAGATAGAGAGACAGACAGACAGTGCTTTGTCGTTTCTGTGGATAGATGATAATGAAAGGGTGATATAGAAAGTGAAACGACAATAGGAGTTAAAAGACTTTTATTTGGGGACGTAATTATCATTGAGGCAAAGTTTTGTAGATGCAAATTAGCAAGAGCTACAATGTGGAGAGAATCCATGCCCGAGGAAGAGGGGGGGGAGGGGGAGGAAGAGGAGGATCAAAGAATGTAGTGAGAAAGAAGAGGAAGAGGAAGGGAAAACCATGGATGTATAGGATGAAAGAGAGGGAGGAGGAGAAAGAGAATCAAGGGTAGAAGAAAGGAAACAGGGGAGAAGGAAGGATAATCTCATGATGTAGAATGAAAGAGGAAAAAGGCGGAAGAGTAAGAAGAATGGGAATCACAGGAAGTGAAAGAGAGGAGAATAAGATAGAGAATCTAGGGACGTTGATATAAAAGAGAGGGAGAGAAGGAGAGTCTAGTGAATATTGGATAAAAGTGGGGATGAAGAAGAGGAAGATGACATTGATTCAGTCCTAATACAGACACCAGACCAAATGAGCCCAAGGTTTGGAAGTCACCAGTAGTAGAGGAGTCACCAGTGGTAGAGGAGTCACCAGTAGTAGAGGAGTCACCAGTAGTAGAGGAGTCACCAGTAGTAGAGGAGTCACCAGTAGTAGAGGAGTCACCAGTAGTAGAGGAGTCACCAGTAGTAGAGGAGTCACCAGTAGTAGAGGAGTCACCAGTAGTAGAGGAGAGTCACCAGTAGTAGAGGAGTCACCAGTAGTAGAGGAGTCACCAGTAGAGGAGTCACCAGTGGTAGAGGAGTCACCAGTGGTAGAGGAGTCACCAGTAGTAGAGGAGCTATAGTAGAGGAGTCACCAGTGGTAGAGGAGTCACCAGTAGAGGAGTCACCAGTAGTAGAGTCACCAGTAGTAGAGGAGTCACCAGTGGTAGTCACCAGTAGGAGTCACCAGTAGTAGAGGAGTCTAGTAGAGGAGTCAGTAGAGGAGTCACCAGTAGAGAGGAGTCACCAGTAGTAGAGGAGTCACCAGTAGTAGAGAGGAGTCACTAGAGTAGAGAGACCAGTAGTAGAGGAGTCACCAGTAGTAGAGGAGTCACCAGTAGTAGAGGAGTCACCAGTAGTCAGCAGAGTCACCAGTAGTAGAGGAGGAGTCACCAGTAGTAGAGGAGTCACCAGTAGTAGTAGTAGACACCAGCACCAGTAGTAGTAGAGGAGTCACCAGTAGTAGAGGAGTCACCAGTAGAGAAGAGTCACCAGTAGTAGAGGAGTCACCAGTAGTAGAGGAGTCACCAGTAGTAGAGGAGTCACCAGTAGTAGAGGAGTCACCAGTAGTAGAGGAGTCACCAGTAGTAGAGGAGTCACCAGTAGTAGAAGAGTCACCAGTAGTAGAGGAGTCACCAGTAGTAGAGGAGTCACCAGTAGTAGAGGAGTCACCAGTAGTAGAGGAGTCACCAGTAGTAGAGGAGTCACCAGTAGTAGAGGAGTCACCAGTAGTAGAGGAGTCACCAGTAGTAGAGGAGTCACCAGTAGTAGCCTGTCACTATCACGTACTGGAGTACAGGTAGTCGTACACCCACTCTGGCAGGTGCTCGCCGACGAAAAGCATCTGCTGATAGGTTCGGCTACCTGAGCAGTACCTGGCTCGGGGGAACGTACCTCCGTCATAGCGTTCACCACCGTGGTCTCTCTCCTGTACGGCCGTATGATGGCATATTTAGGAGAGAAAGGGGTGTGAAGAGATATAGAGAGATAAAACCATTAAAACTGAGGCCCAATCTTAATGGGGCAAAATTGTATCTGGCCCCAATATTATATTAGTTAATATTATGGGGTTGTGACCACCTCAGTACTCACCCCGTGGTCGACGAAGGCAGCGTACATCTGCCTGAAGTTGGTCTCCCCGTAGGCTGCTCGTATCTCATCACTCATCTTCTCCCAGCACCCGTCTCTCAGTCCCTGGATCTTCTCCTTCGTCAAGACATCTGTAGCTGCATGGTGTGAGGGAGGCGGGGAGTTAGGCATACATGGTTCTAAAGAGGATTAGTGGCGTTGTGTTGACATTGTGTACTTGAGTAGAAATCAAATGCGGAAGTAATTGTGTTCTGTAAAGTTTAGTGAAACTGAAGATTACTTAATTAAATGATGTTACTGGGAAATGTAAATAGTGACACTAGACAACTAGAGTATTCAAATATAATGTAATACTCACACCTGTAATACTAACACCTGTAGTACCCACATCTGTATTACTGACACCTGTAATACCCACACCTGTAACCCTAACACCTGTAATGCTAACACCTGTAATACCCACACCTGCAATACTAACCCCTGTAGTACCCACACCTGTAATACTTACACCTGTAGTACCCACACCTGTAACCCTAACACCTGTAATGCTAACACCTGTAATACCCACACCTGCAATACTAACCCCTGTAGTACCCACACCTGTAATACGTACACCTGTAGTACCCACACCTGTAACCCTAACACCTGTAGTACCCACACCTGTAATACTAATTAAATATGAATTACCTTACCTATAACATGGCTGCCGGGTTCCACCACACACACCTTTACACCAAACTGCTTCATCTCCAGCCTGTGGGAGAAAAGTGAGTGAGTGTGTGAGTGTGTGCGTGAGTGAGTGAGTGCGTGTGTGTGTGTAATAAAGCCACTAACCTGAGACAGTCACTGAAGCCCTCCAGAGCAAACTTGGTACCCACGTAAGGGGAGCAGATGGGCACTCCACACCGTCCTATCACACTCGTCACGATCACCAGTCGACCTGCGAAAAAAAATGGATCACGTGAATATTAGCACCCTAATTCATTTCACCTTAGGAACATCCTTTCTACCTCTAACCTAACCTGACCTAACCTAACCTAGCTTAACCTAACCTAACCTAGCTTAACCTAACCTAGCCTAATCTAGCCTAACATAACCTAAGCTTGCCTAACCTAACCCGCTAACCAACCAAACCTAACCTACCGCTAACCTAACCTAGCCCTAACCTAGCTTAACCTAACCTTGCCTAAACCTAACATAACCTAACTTAACCTCCCTCGCCCACACTGGAATGTAATTTCTAACTCTCTCGACTGACTGACTGACTCACTGACTAACTGACTGACTCACTGACTGAATAACTGACTGACTCACTGACTGACTCACTGACTCATTGACTCTCTGACTGACTGACTGAGTCACTCACTCATTGAATGACTGACTGACTCACTCACTCACTGAATGACTGACTGAATGACTGACTGACTCACTCACTCACTGAATGACTGACTGAATCACTGACTGACTGACTGACTGAATGACTGACTGACTATATAACGTATGCACACAGGAGTTGTATAGTGTTGTTCAATTGTGATATAGTAGTGTTATGGTGATATGTGTGTGTGTGTGTGTGTGTGTGTGTGTGTGTGTGTGTGTGTGTGTGTGTGTGTTACTGTGGTGATCATACTCTCTTATCACACACACCCACCGACAATGACCCGTAATCAAGGCTTATCTCAAGTACCACAATTCACCAGTTAAGTCGTATGAACCCCAACCTAACCTAACCTAACCATTAGCATAGGGATCAATAGTCTTAAGACCCAACACTGGAACATATTAGGACTCCACCCATTAAAACTCGGATCCATCATGAGTAAGTCCCAATTGTAATAGGTTAGGTTAGGTTGAAATTTTGCCAAGACTGAGTTCCAATAGTGAGTCAGGGTAGATTAGGTTGGTGCTGACTGGTTCAACTTATTAGCATTACTGGACCAGCCCCCTCGTTAATCACCTTTCGACAGCCTGATGAGCGGTAAGAAGAGCTTGGTGATGGCGATTGTACCGAAGTAGTTGACCTCCGCGGCCTGTCTGTAGTACTCCATGGGAGACCACTCCACGGCGCCCTTCCGAGCGATGCCTGCGTTGTTCACCAGACCCCAGAACATCTCTGTTATAGAAGATGACTAATAACACCTCTGTTGAGGACTAAAATAATAACACCAGTGTAGTTTTGAAACACTTCTTGACTACTTTTATTATATATTCCTGTTGGTGACTGGTCAGATGGGCCCCAGTCCTAACGGGCCCTAATCCTAAAGGCAAGATTTGAGCCTGTTAGGATTGGGGTCCATTTAACCTGCAACCTTATGGTACCGTAACTCTCTCTCTCTCTCTCTCTCTCACCTCCTTCAGGCAATATTCTCTTGACTTCTTCAAAAGCCTGAGTGAGCTCCTCGCTGGACGTCAGGTCAATCTGGAGGACATGGAGACGCTCTGACCCTTCCCTCTTGAGGCGGAGGCTTCCCTCACCCCCGGCTTTAGCAAACTGACACCCTGCAAACACCCTGAAACCCTGAAGCCATAAAAAAAAGACAAATTAAGGTACAGTTGCCAGATGATGTCGTACAAGCTCCGGTAAACAAGCAAACCAATCAAGTCTTGTTAGCCAGACCAGGAACACAACCCTCAGTGTTTTTCGTTGTTTTAAAAGACTAAGATATAACCAGCACCTCAGTGGAGTTAAGACAAACCCATCTGAAGTATCATAAGTTAGTCTGTATATACATGGCAAGGTGAGGAGGCTAAGTGGTAAGGGCAGAGAGATTATGAATTAATGAATGTATGAATCACCTGAAGATTAGCTCCCTCAGTTTATTTGACCTTAAGTTTAAACACCCTAATGTTAACCAAACCTAACCTAACCTAAGCTCCCTTGGTATCATTTGAAAGTTTAATCATCAGGTGATATAAGCTAGGGGGCTTATTTTGTCTTATAATAAGGAATAAACTTTTTCTTTAAGGACACGATAAAGTGTTCGTGTCATTTCAATGCCTCTTTGACTATCACTATAGATAAGTTTTCTCTTCTCCAGTTACGGAAAAAGATTAACCCTAAAGACCTTGTGAGAATCCGGGTGTGTAAGGGCGGAAACGATTTTCCTGCTCGTTACCGCTGCTCACTCGCTCGTTTGCTGGCGCGACCCCCACTTGGGGGGGGGGGGGTTGGACGGAGGTGAGAACGTCGCTGTTACCAGTGACACCGGCTCAGACATTACCCAGACTTCAAATCAAACACACCTCCCTGCTGCTCTCCCAAATGCTGGTGGTGTTCTCATCAAAGGCTCTGGGCTGTGTCTCCAGGCCTTCACCTATCGACTGTCAATCTCTGGACACCTACCCCAAACCACTACCGTAACTGTGCCCCGGTGTTTTGTCTGATGTATCAAGACATCGGACCGCTATCGCTGGAGTGAAGAGCTGAATCGACCTAACCCCAGGGCCGCTGCTGTAGGATTTATCTGTTCCTTGTTTAATTCCATTAATTGCTGACTCCCATTAATTGTTTGATTCCATCAGTTGTTGACTTTCATTAATTGTTTGCTTCCATTAATGGTTTGATTCCATTAATTGTTTGACTCCATTAACTGTTGACTGCTTTAATTGTTTGACTCCCGTAATTATTTCATGTTTGTTGAGTGGTGTCAGAGTTTTGGGTTATATTTTTATAGTAAAGAGATGTCATCTTAAACTGTTGTTTGTTATTACTCAGAAAACCATGGTCCTTGACTTTCATTTTATAAGATCCTGATTAGGCTAGTAAGGGATTTCTGTCCCTAAGTCCCAGGCCTTTACAGGGTGTAAGTATAATAGATTTAGTCTGCAATGTTATCATCTGGTCAACATTATACTCACAAGCTTATCCAGATGGAGGGCGGTGGCGTGGCCGAAGCCGCTGTCACAACCGGTCACCAGGACGGCTTTTCCCGCCGGCAGCACCTGTAGGGACACAAGGAGGCTGATCATCACTACTCATCTGACCCCACGAAAGCTTACAATCTACCCAAGTCCTAGACTGTACCATCGTACAGGCACTGCACCTGTAGTTATACAACAATAATTTTACTAATTTTCTGGTGACACTGAGGAACACTTGAAAGAAAGTTTATATTTTTCTGATTCTTTAATTGTTTTATGATTGTTATAACTAATATTGGTTCGCTTACCGTTAGTTTGCTATTTGAGTGATAAATATTTCTCCTACTATCTGCGACATAATTGGAGTATGCACCTGTAGTTATACAACAATAATTTTACTAATTTTCTGGTGACACTGAGGAACACTTGAAAGAAAGTTTATATTTTTCTGATTCTTTAATTGTTTTATGATTGTTATAACTAATATTGGTTCGCTTACCGTTAGTTTGCTATTTGAGTGATAAATATTTCTCCTACTATCTGCGACATAATTGGAGTATACAGTATTGTGTCATACATTGTGATGAAAGTATCGCAATGATGCGGTGAAGTGGGGCTCACCTGCAGGCTGGCCTGGGCCACGTAGATGCCAGCACACACTGGCCAAATAATGGTGAAGGTCGACCAGAATCCAGCTATGCCCAGTAGGTTAATGACAGTGGCGACGGCGTAGCTGACGCAGCCCCAGAAGAGCACGTCCTTCGTCTTGTCTGCCGTCCACAACATTGTCGCCTGTCACTGTGTCAACTGTCTGGGGCGATAGCAAGTAAAATAAACTGGTTAATACCTTAATCATGGCGATATTTAACTTGGGAACGTTTATGAATCCAGCTCCTAGTTAACAGTGAATAATGAATCATATTTAGATCATTTCGAGAGAAAAAAAACCACTTGGCTAAAACCTAAGCGAACCTACTGTACTGTATCTTTCCCAGTTTGTCGGGGATGGCTGCTTCTCTAAATATTGATACAGATATTAAAATATTCGTTGACTTAAAATACCCCATTGCTGTAAGCATAAACGAAGAGTTAACACATAAGTAGCAGTGAGTTCCGAGATTATGGGTAATTTAAAAAAAATATATCATCCACGTCTTTAGGCAAAAACAGAGCATTATCAAAATTGGTTTACGCAGAGAAACGGGTGTTTATCAGTGTAGTAATTATGTGTAACCTCACAATTTCATATATCATTGTGTATACAGTATGGGCTAAGGTCAGAGATATAATTGTAATGATGCTGATTTGTGATCCGTTTTGTCGCTGTAAACATTAACCAGCAGAGAAAATACTCGGAGAAGTTTAAGATAAAATTAATGGAATCGTCAACAAAGGATCTTCACTCACTGTAGTTTAAGAAACACTTTATACTGTTCTAATACACAGCTGACACAAAGTGAAGTTAAATCCTTGGGTTAGGGTAAATACTGTGGCCTTCATTCCTTTTGTTTTAATCATAAACCAATCATGCTAACTTTGCCAATTGATGAGAAACTGACCAGTCACGAAGCGTTCACTGCATACTGCGACAGTTTAGATATACGAAAACTTGGATTAATTATTCAGTTATCTTCACCAAGCAGTGCCATAACACTGTGACAATACCAATGTTTATTTTTATATGGTGAATATATCAAGTAAAAGAAACAATTATATATTAACTGATAAAATTAAAATATATCTATACAGTTTATGTTTTTGCTAGAGAATTTCCTGGTATGGAATATTCATTCAATATAAGACATCTATTGTCTTCACAACCAACCATTAACACTCATGTTTCATCAAATATAAGTGGTGTCTACAAGTATTCTGGCAGATTCACATTTCTCCCTCGCAGGCACTGTGAACAAAAGCCTTGTTTACCAAGATAGTGGTGTGTGTCGGCGCCAACACCAGACGACACACGCTACTCCAGACTATAATTTCTGTCGAGTTACAGAGATGTTTACCTTTGGATTCATTCTTTAAAGAACAAAATGAAAAAAATAAGCAGTGGGCGGGATAAGCAGCTAAGACTTACTGTTTGCAGTCCCCTCAGCACTCCGGGTACGTCTGTACCCTACTACTTGGGTACAGAGTTGCTAACTTGCCAGTTGTGTGGAAATGGTAGAGGATCAGGTGTACAGGTGGTAGCCCTGCATGCCACAATGGTTGCCATGTAATATATAAGACGTTTCCTGCAGGTTGTCATTAACATGTTTCATATGAATATAATTACTATGGTTATATTAACAGGGAATGGCAGTCTGAAAAAGACAATATCCATGTTAGACACATACAGTAAACAATATGTGCGTGGTAATGCTTAAATGATCCTCTGCTCAACATAAACGACAACTAAATACATATGTTGACTGTATCCATACATATCATTTGATATGCATACATGTATTAGATATCAAGGTATGTTATATTAATAGGTAAGGTAAACACTAATGGCATCTCACGTTTGTTGAATTAATATTTGGTGTAACCACCTCCCGCGTCCAGAACACACTGGCACCAGACACGTGGCAACTCTACCCTGTCGTCGATACTGCGTTTCACAGAGGGCATCAAACATGCTATGTATGGTGATTATACTGTTTTCATACAGGTATGACTGTAATGCAATGTTACAGTTTACACACTGATGGATACTTGTAATTATAAAGATAAACTACCCTGGTTATAAGCAGTTGCGGCACCTACGTCTACTTACGCTTTAGATACTGTTTTGAGCGACTTCCTCCGGCATTTTGGGATAGTAAAAGGTAAATCACAGCCCCCACCCCCCCAAAGCCCCCCAACTGGGTGGGTTCGCTTTGCTCGCCATGTTCCCCCACCCAAAACTTCTTGGACCCCCCTTTCGATATTCCTGGATCTGCTCCTGGTATAGAGCACCTGAATTAAAATAAGAACAAGGTGTGCAGACACACACAAGAAAACAGACCTTACCCAGAGATACAAATGCAAAATGCAAAACTTTACATTATCTAAAAAAAAAAATCCTGCAGGTACACTCGCTATAGAAAGTATCTGCAAGGTGAAGTCCGATGGATGTCAAAATACTTTTATCCTCTTCACCACTGATCGGCTCGTTAGCCGCATGGGCGGTCGGTCACGTCTCTGTTACGCAGTGTTGGCAAGTAATGGGCATGCACTGGCTCCTGGATGTATCTGAACCTGCGCCAATATTAGTGAAGTCTTGAAAGAACTCACACTCGGTGGCGCCACAACACTCTGGCAGATTGCTCCGAAAAAGTTTGCCCTCACAGTTTTCTGGACTTGTGGCTTCTTCAATATTGAGCTGTGACCCCTTGTGGGGCGGACGTCCTTGAACACTGCGACTCCTATTGTCTCGGTAGGGTTGTCAAAATCCTTCGTCCGTTGTGTCATGTTGTCTACAAAAAAGAAATCCACTTCTGGATCTCTCTTGGCAATGGGAACAAATTGTAGACGCAAATGTGTGTCTGATCTGAATAGGTTGGGTGCTAAGTGAGCCGAACAAAACCTCGATACTAATGTTCCTGTTGCATATATTGACGATGGTCCTCCATCTTGGACTATTCACTGTCCAGTAGTGTCCTACACTCACCCCTCAAAAGAGGGTCCACCTCTCCTTCAGAAACAACCAGCTCTGGGGTCCATAGACAGTGTCTCTTCATCATTCCCTGCCGGACACCATCTGTACACTGACTGTTCCCTGCAGGTTGACAGGAGAGCGAGGGGTGCTCTTTCTCACCTGATGTTGACCCACCAGCATCATGCCACAGGCTTCCCATTAGGACTTGGGTTCCAATCTTAATGGTTAGGTTGAATAGGGGCCGATTAGAATTGAAGCCCATGTAACCAGTAATCAATGAAAGCAAGATACAAGATAAACTATCTACTCTTATCTTCTCTCTCTTGTGTAAGCACCAGAATGAAGCCCTCTTCCCCTAGCCCGTATCATCTCGTCTTACGGAGGTTTTAGGGCTGGATAAAGCGTTTCTAATTAAAATAAGGGTAAAGGGTAGTTTTATGGGGATTAATACTCATATCAAATGGTTTTACGGTTGGATAAGGTGTCTTTACCTTTATCAAGGTTTTTCAAGGCTGGATAAGGGTTTTCTACTTACATTAAAAGGATTTTATGGATATATAACGGCGATATAGGTTAGGATATACAGTACATACAGAATACAGTATAAATATATGTTCACCCTGAAAACGCCTTGAGCGGTTGTTTCTTGAAGATCAAAAGGTAATTAAGTCAGACTAGAACTTATTAACACTGGGCTGCATTAGTACTTGGGGCTGTTATTACTGGAGCTCATTAATACTAGGGCTCGTATGGTACTGTAACCAACGTATTTACTCGTGCATATCTAAGAGAAGAAATTGCCGTTTAAGTGAGCGTACAGGAGTGGCGACACGACAGCTGCGCCAGATGTTGGATCGAAGAGTAGGAGATAATGTAACAGTAAGGAATGTCCGTTTGAGGTCCAGGAAATGAGTCAGAGTTTATCATAATACATTCTTAACTGATTCATGAACCGATCAAAAAATATCAAGTGGAGAGATTTTTTTATGGAAATTAGCCCACCCGGGCACAGGTCACTGACCCACATCAGGGCCTGTGGGGCGAAAATGTAATAATAATAATAATAATAATAATAATAATAATAATAATAATAATAATAATAATAATAATAATAATAATAATAATAATAATAATAATAATAATAATAAAAATAACAATAATAATCATTAACACAAATTATAATAAAAAATTAAAATAATACAATAAAAAATAATAATAACCATAAATAAATACAAAAAATACAAAAATAAATCAAGAGTGAGAAACGATATACAATATGTATGTTGTGTTGTCAGTAGTAATGAGAAACAATTGAGACCCTGCAATTGTGTGTATATATGAGGCAGAAAGTCAGAACAGCAACCTGGGACTAGGTCGCAATTCTTGTGATGCCATATGGCAGCAGGGTCTACCATTAGACAACACATTATGCTTCCAATATCTTCCCAGGCGGTAGTACCTCCCTGTTTGATAGCTGCCTACTACTTACTACCTAATTAAAGGACTCAGCGAGCGGGTCTCTGATAAAACACTAAAAAATAATCAAAGCATTTCATTAACATATTGAATTTGTTTACCGCAGTGCCGTTTCTATTAATCGCAAGGGCTCATCGTTAATAAATTCGCGTTTAACTAGACACGTTCACTTAGCACCAATAACGCATACCTTTGTCGTATTTGTATTTTGGGTGAACGTATCCCGTTACGGTAATCTTAGTGTAATTCTGAAAATATTCCAACATTATTTTATGTGTTTTAGCTTAAATCTAATTTTTCGGTGTATCATTACTCTACAGTACATCCTCACACACCAAAATATTCATCGTAAGAACTTTTGTGAATATACTGCACCTCCGAGGACGCCCACGGGATGGAAGTTCTTTACCCGTGTAATTCCCGAGTCAGTACAGAAACAACCCTCAGACGTGGAGCTCACTGCAGCACTCAAATCACATCTTGATTTTTTTACGAAGCATCTCATGAAAAACAGCCGTTACCAACACCTCTTCCCTCCCTGACCAGATATCCCTCCTCCTAGTGACAGGCCTGGCATTTGACATTATTAGGGACCTGCCACGCTTTGCTATAAACAGATGAAATGTACCGGGAATTTTCCCCCTCCACACACTCATCATTCTGTCACTTAATGTAATTTGCTGACAAAACCCATGACCCTTCAGGCTTCCACGCCCTTAATGCATGAGTCATAAAGGCAAGCATGAACTTAGCATGCTTCCCTGTTGGGCACTGTAAACGCTTCTGCGCTTCACCTTGCACAGGATGTAAGGGGGTGCCCAATAAACTAGCCCCCTCCGGGGCAATCTGTAAAAAAAAAAAATCTGAAGCCAGCGGCGATAACAATAATTATAATTTAAATCTTTGAGAATGAAAAATTGGTCTCCTGAAGACGAGAGTTTAACCTTTGAGATTGATCATTTTATAATTTTAAAATCGTTGTTTAACCTTTTGAGGACGACGGTCACCCTGACTTAATGCAGTTACCAATTTCTCGTCATGTGTGTTATGTAATGGGATGACCTGAAGTTAGCTGCCAGCTTATTTCACCTGATGGCTAAACATCCTAACGCTACCTGGTGGTTAGGTTAAATTAGCCAGATCAGATTAGATTGGGTTAGGTTAGCGTTAGGGTGCTTGAGGTGAAATAATCTGGGGGGTTAATCTTCATGTGATCCATTTGGCGTAACACTCACTGTCGACTCACGCAAGGTCTAAATATAACTTGGACTCGTGCACATTGAGTACAGAAGGTATCAATGTGACACAAAACAATGGACAAATAAAAATCAATCTTTGTATTGGTTGATGTATATTTTCTCAACTTACAGTAAACTTATGGTTGTAAAACGCTGGTCGATTCTCAATGGTCCCATCTGTATTGTCAACAAACTTTGTACTCCTATTTTTAACCTAGAACAGCGGTTTGTTTATTATCTTACAGCGGTGAAGTTTAGGTAATTACTAAGCATCATTACAGAGATCACTGCAGACTGCTGACTCGAAAAGTTAATTTTCATTTGGCAGTATTTAATGTTACTGTAATTGCTCAAAATAAATTAAACTGTTCCGGAACATCTTCAGAAACGTCGTTAACAGCCGATTAAAAGAATCCATGAACAAAATTTACCATTAAAGCATTTATTTTCAAGAAACGCTGGGTGTTTTTATTGAAATATTTGTACATCTTGAAACTACTGGTCTTTGATGTACAACTTGTATTGCGTCCTTAACATTACACTATAGCCTTACAACGGGCGGATTACGAACTCAAAATGTTTTATAACCCTATTTTCTACGATAGCATTGAAATCAGTCCATTAAGAGGCTCTAATTTTCAATAATGTGGGATTTGATTAAAATTTAGGTAGACGTACAGCTATTTTGAGCGTCCGAGGAAGAAATTTAACCCTATTTTGTAAGAGTTGTAACTTGTGTGGTTTCTTCCTCCCTCTCTCAGGATACAGTGTGTTTATTGTCATAAGATTTGATCATTTGAAGTACAGTAATAGTCTCAGTCGCTTCTTAACATAGAAACGTAACTCTCTCATCTCTTTCTGTGACATGATCTTGTAAAATATAGTACAAAAATATCTCTTAAAAATGCAATAAAAATCTATTTACAAAGAACAAACATATAAAAACATCGTAATTATTCTAATCTTCAAAGCAAGTGTCACAGAGTGGCCGACCAGCAACACGTGCATACTAACTCGTAAAGCTGGCGTCACACGAGCACCTAAACCAACACATTTTTAAACTGGCAAGAAAATCTGGTACTACAATTCCGACTATAGCTACTACAAATAAACTTACCATTAATTTAACATATTAACGTAATAGGATTTCTTCGCCAATTTGAAAAATGCCAGTTTGGTGCTCTTGTGACGCCGTCTTGTAGAGAATGAGTAATATGGAGTAATATGAGTTTTTTTCATCGGGTTTCCATGTACAGATAGATGGCTGGTGTACCTCACGAAGGCTTGGTGATGCCCTCAACTGGTCCACCTATTGGCTGGGTCGTCACAACCTCATTCTGCTTGTCCTTTTCTATATTGCCACCGCAACAGGCTGTGGAGGGAGATTTTTATAAATTCATAAAAGATTGTATTGTGGGAAGACAAAAACACACATAAATACAATAATAAACCAATTAACAAAGGGAATAGTTGAGTCTGGCTGAGGATCACAAATATGTGTTCATTTGATCACTCCTGTGCTTGTTAGGGCCGCCTGTGAGCAGTTACCCTCAATATTAGGATATATTTCTTACTAAACAATAATAATAATTAATAATAATTAACGGTTTATTGAAAGAGTATGGCAGCCGGAAGGCTGAAAATATACAATTACATAATTGGGGAATGGGTCTCTTGACTTACAAATGATATACAAGTAACATAAGTGATACAAATATGAAATATAACAACTAGGTGGGGAGAAGCTCAAACTACAGGGCATTTCAACATAGTGACAGTGCAAAAAGCAAGATTGACTGGGAGTGAATACACTGGTTGATTACTAGTGTGTGTGTGTGTGTGAAGTTTCTTATAAATTTTCTGATATTTTACTGAAGGACTATAAATAATAATATTAAATAAACATATTATCTTCCGTTTATTACGTTTTGTTAAAGAATTTCCTCTTTATTTAGTTTTTGTCCAATTCCGGGACCTTGTATTGCCCGCCATCCTTCACTTTTCACACCTCCCTTTTTACGACAACTCGATATACATGTAAGAACCTCTGCTTCAGGTGTCCAGGCCCTGCAGGTAACTAGTGTCTTAAAAGTCATTAGACAGAGCTGGAACTCCACTCTAACTTCCATTAGAAGCCAATGCAATTCGATCAAGAATGGGGTAGTGGGAGTCCTCGGTGGGAAGGCAATAATAAGCCTGGTAACGCTGTATTAAAGTTGCAATTCTTAACTACTGAATTTTTATGCTCTTTAAAATACAGTTTCGAGTCAAAATACACTTCAAGATTATAGAGCCAAAATCATCTGTGCCGTCTCCCCTCCTATTTCCTTGGGTAACGATAATCTCGGTTTTGCCATCATTCAGCTTAAGTGTTCTCCTCGCCATCCAAATCTTAATATCACACATCAAGGATTTCATTATCTCCTCAATATCCTCAACATTTATTATTTGCACAAAAAGCTGTGTATTACCAGCAGACAAATGGTAGGCAACACCACGAGCCTCCAGCAGAGATGCAAGACTACTGGTATAGACTGTAAACAGAAGTGGTCCCAAAACTGATCTTCGTGGGACTCCGAACTGCAAAGGGACATTGATATCGCTTTGTATTTTAGAGATACATCCTCGCTGGTAGTACAGTGGTAACATGCGTACCTCTCATTATTTCGTCATGGGTTCGAGTACTGCCCTGGACACATGTGAGAAGGGTGTTATCCTGTGTGACACTACCAAACATAACCGGTTTTCTCCGGGTATTCTGGTTTTCCCCTGTACTAACACTGGAGGACAATGAAACTTATAACAAAGAAACAAAAAAGAAACCTACCGCCCGAACGGCTAGTAAGGTACTAAGTGCTGAAATGATAAATTAAAAAAAATTAAGACGGGTACATTAATTTATCGTGAGTGTTCCTGGGTAATGAATCCCCCAGTCCAACACGCCTCACCGCCCCTGTTCACTTGGAAACCTGTACAGTACATGAATTTTATGGTCGTCACTGTGGCCACGTCTCGTAATAGACTAGTGAGCTTTAGCCCCCTCTTCCCTAACTTACTTCACTTTAACATTAACCACGCTGACCTAAACTAACCTAACCTAACCCCTCAGGTAGTGTTAGGGTGCACTATTTAATAATAATCAGATGAAATAAACTCGGGGTGTCTCTTCTTCAGGTGATCCAAACTTTTTTTTTTCAAACTGCGTGTAGCTCTGGACAGACAATAGCTATAGCTTGTAAAATATATATCTATTCACATTAACAGTTTTAAGAGAAAATCATTCGTGTGAAGGACTCAAGATGGCACCACTGGCCTCGAGGATACCGAGACACATTTATAAAACTCGCCAGCTCACACTTACTGTATGTATTGTAGGGGTATACACACATGCAGCACGACCAATCTCCGCTGTGACAGTTATCACACGAACAACAGTCTGCACAGTCACAGCAACCACAGTCACCGTTTACACAGTCACAGGAACCACAGTCACAACCACTTTCCATCAACGCGGTGACACAAGCACAAGCTTCCTCGCACATGGTGTGGTGGTGGGCTGGTGTATGTCTAGCACAGATAATAATACTAGGTTATTATGAAGGTTGAATTCCGTCTCATACAAAGTTCCCCAGGCAAGGCAAGAGTGGGCGTTTCTCTCGTGTGCCAAATGAGCCCTTATATTGAGCATAATGAATAAGGTTTTCACGTTTTGATGATGCAGGAAAATAGGTTATATATACGTGATGTGTATTTTAATAGTCAATTTCAGAAACAATGTCATCCAAGCTCATTAAAAATATAAAAGACTACAAAAAATAGGCAACTCCTTAAACAAGCTAGCAAGATGCCAACTTGAGATTCTTGTGTATTAATTACCATATTAAAGACTTGACCATGGAAAACGAAATTTAATGTTGTGGTTGATTGTTACATTAGTATCTGTTCTAGTTGATAAGTGTAGTCGAGTACTCGGCAATGAGTACGGAGAACGGTAGATGTGCGTCATGTCAGGTCAGTGTTGCCACCTACCATATCGATTTACAAGTGACCATGGAGTTTCCAAGTCGTGGTCTGTATAGAATTTGATTTTTTTATTTCTAAACATAGTACCAATCCAGAGAGTTGTATCTTTCACGATATTTAACTGTTGATGAACTAGCGTAACTACTTTGTGCGCTTAAACACCTTAGTTGTTGAAGCGCAGTAATAAAATTATAGCCTTCAGTGTTACTATATACCAATAATTGTTTTACTCATGTTGATTTGGTGGAATAAATTTATTGTTTGAGTTAATTATAGGAAATATTTTCATTACTAAGTACCCAGAAAGTAATTATTAAAACAAAATAATAATTAACAAGTCGAACGCAACTTTCCAGCCGTATGACACCAGAAAAGACCGTTCACAAAATATTCAGAAAATTTACGTAAACGCAAGAAATGTATCCTCAAAGCATCTGTATTACTTTAAGTTTAAGCTCAGAGGCTCATTTGCTATGCCACTAATTATATATCAGATTCAGAGACACTATAATCGTCTTTACGCACACACACACAATTTTATAAACAAGACATTGTATCATCTTGGGACTCCTGGCGTGGTGACCTTGGCTTAGTCTTCATAATACGCCTGGGTAATAAACCTTATACTGTATTGTGTTCTGTGACAGGACCCAGCGCCCTGAGGTGTTACGTATTGTACATTTAGGGCAAATAAAATAAAGTCGTTAATGATCTGTATAATACTGTACTTTGAAGGATTCACAAAAAATACATCAAATGGCATGTCCCTAATAAGTCAAGTGCCAGGCCTGTCTAGAGGAGGAAGGTGTGTTAGTGACGGGTTCGGACAAAACTTTCTAGGGCAAAACCCCCCTTGGACAATACCTCAAGTAAAGTGAAAAGTAGGACAAAAAACCCTTATTTAGAGTACAAAAGCCCCCATTTTTTTCTTTTCAGACTTTAAGTCCATTTTAACAATTTTAAACAGGTGAAGAACACAATAAAGACAGCTGCTTCGACCAACAGAGGCAGACCTGCACATATCGTTACGGACAAACTCCCCCAGATGGTCACATTTATTCAAGATTGCCCGGAGGAGTCCTGCATAGATGGATTGAGACTTTGCAGACAAAAAAGCATACACACATGTTACAGCAGATACAACTGCTGTAACAGTCTTGGAGCTGTTGCAAAAGTCCCATCCATAAACCAGGTGGTACTGGGTGATAAATGTTCAAGTGCCTAGTTGGTTGCAAACACTGTAACTCTCTCTCTCTCGACTCAGGTCCATTGTCATAATCGAGGAAATCCTGGTATTTTGGAGCTCCTGTAGTTTTCCATTCACCACTGATATGCTCCAATTCTCGTAGGTAAGTTGGGTCCTTTGGCAATGCTCCTTCCTATAGACGTCGGACACTACGCTTCCGAGTCAAGTCGACCAATTGCACAACGAACTTCAAGTGGTTGTTGACATATAGCGTCTGTTACGATATGTACAGGTCTGCAGCTGCCTTTATGGTGTTCTTCACTTTAGCTGCCTTCACCGTGTTAGGATCTGGGTCGTGGCTGTGTTCAGTCACAGAAAGTAGCAGCTTCACCTCCAAATCTGTATGAGCAAAACCTTAGCAAAGAAAGTGTATTCCTCTGAGAACATTCACAACGTATTCGTGTACTGTTGCAACTCTTCTTGGCGTATAAGTAACCTTCTGCAGACAGTTTGGAGCCTCCTTTATTGTTCTTGATGATCTCCATGGTGGTTGAAGAGAGACTCATTTTTCGGGTCACTGAGAGAGTATAACCAATTTTTAAAAACACTACCAAGCTCACAAAAACAGTATATTCCCACCAGACAGTTTAGATCACGTGATAGCGACCAAAAATGATGCTTCAGATTAGATGAGGCAGCTTTATATACACACTTGACTTGACCTACCCAGCAATGACCTAAGGTTAATTATGATTTAGTGCCTGACAGGCTGCTAAGATACCAGGATAGATCACATGACCACTAAATGGTGACCTGACGCAGTGGTCACCTGTTGAAGGATTACTCAAATAGACAAAACAGTGATCAACTATATTTTTAGGATTGCTTCAATATTTAAAGTTATTTAATTTTTAATTGTTTATTAATAAAAAATTTTTATTTATATTTATATTTTTTTTAGAGACGCCCTCTTTAAAATTATTAAAATGTACTTTAAGTCTGAAAATAGAAAATGAGTTTTTTTTACCTATTTTTTTACTCTACATAAGGGGGTTTTGTCCTGGGAGGGGGTTATCCTATACTCGTTGGTGACGGCTGGGGACTGTGTTGTGGTAGGATAGGCACGGGGGGGCACAGGCATTGACAGTATTAAGGGACAAACCTATTAGAGTGAGTGTGATGACGTGTGCGTAGGTAGTTGCAGCGACGAGGTGGAGAGATAAATTGGGATTTTCATTCCTGGCGGAGATAAGTAGTCCACGTGCATGTCCCCGATATGGGCCAACGGTGCGGAGAGCTGGATTGGGGTGGGGAATCTCATGTCCCCTGGTCCAACAGGGAGCCCTGATGAAGACAGTCCAGAGACAGGAGCAGACATAGCCTGAGGAGGCTGGACAGGTTGAGGCGCAGAGTAGACAGGACAGAGGTGCGGGAATGAGTCAGGCCAACACTCGGGGAGAGCAGGGTACACCAAGGACAAGCCCCGCGGCGGTGAGGTTGGGTGTGGGTAGGTGGGGCTCACAGAGGGCACCATTCGACGCTGTAGGTCGGTGACGACGGTAAGGAGGGATCCAAATAGATGCTCAATATGGCACTCTAGTTTGTGAAGGAGGGACATGAACTGTTTTACCTCGCCGGAGGAGATAGGTGGGAACATTAGGCCTGGCAGCGTCAGAGTAGAGACGGGGAGAATGCCCAGGAGCGTCAGTATTGGAGTTGAGGTCACGGTGGCACCGGAAGTAGAGGTGGCGGCGGAAGACAGCACATTGTGTATCGTAGATCACTAATGTCATGGATCATGTCAAGATGGCGCCACTCAGGCTGCCAACAACAGCCTCTGCTCGGCTGTCCTACCGTGCAGCGGCCAGGTAATTGTCGAATTTGTCACCGGAGTTGTAGTCATACAAGTTATAGGACAACACTTTTCCAGCAACACTAAAACATACATTCTTCAAAACAAGAACAAATAATGACGATAACAGACGAGTTGCTCCAAAATCTGTCATTTTGACTTCTGCGTATTTGCAGTGAGACAGGAAGCACAACTGACGTGGCAGGATTATTTGGGTTTATTGTCCTAAGATCCCTGGTAGTTGTAATCAGCTGAAACATAAACAGACACAGAGCTTGACAGTAATTTTATCTGAGTGAAGGATCTAGCTGGAGATATTCCCTACAGATGGTGTAGGCAGTAGATGAATTGGGTTCCAGTTGGCTCGTATGTGTCTTGTGCAGATAGGTGCCGCTACTTAAGGTTAAGTATTGGCAGGAACTGACGAACTAAGTGGTTGGGTCGTCACAACAGCGTCATCCTCATTTTGCTTCTTTTGGTTCCGGCGACGATCATTACTTGTGTCTGTGATGAACCAAATGAGAAAGGAATTATTAAATATTATATACAGGAGTCTGACTACAACACTTTGAACAACACAGCACTAAATAATAATATGATACGATGTTAGCTATATCCATCGTATCTTTAACTGACACTAAAGGGGTACTGACAATCATCAACAAAAGTGTACATTTAGCACCAATAGGTATGTATAACCGTGACTAAGTAAAGGACCCTCATGAGACTGCAATACCCTTGTAATCTTCTGTTGATAAGACTTAAGCCAATCAACAGATCCAATGATAAGAGCCTGTAATCTTTAACACATTATACTCGAGGCCTTTTGTAAATCACCGTTACCATTCCTGTTTAACTGTCATGAGTTATCTGGGTCCTCTTATGGTTAGTGAGATTATACAATCAACTCGAAAAGAAACGAAGTCACGCAGTTTAATGTAAGTCTTTCTTTAAAACATAGAAATACTACACAAGTATACTACTATTTCTACGCTGGATGATATGCAGCTTGAAATTCAATGGCCAGATAAATAATGTGGTTCACGTAACATGGTCAACAATATAGTCTTCCCACAAGCCGATTTTACACTCCAAGGTATATATCACCGATTCTCAATGGCTTGTATGGTAAATATTCCTCCAAACTGAAACACTCAAGTTAAAACACTAAAATAATTTTCGGGAATGACATCAGATATGTTCGTGAGGTACCAGAGAAAATTACAACACACAGGATCTTATGTTCTATATTCGTTACGTTACTTCTGTCACTAACATAAGTAATTGAAATAGACACTGTATAATTTGTCATGTTATTGCCAGATGTTATTTTTGTGGTTATGCTAAAGTCAACCAGTTAAGATTATTATTACATCTTCACTATCGAGTAACATTCATCATATAGTGAGTCAAGATAAAGGTGACTCATGATTGACTAATGTGTTACTCACCGTCGGTACAGCAGATCCAGAAGCAGGAGCCACAGTCACAGTCACAGTCACCACAATCACAGTCACAGTCACCACAGTCACCACAATCACAGTCACCACAGTCACAGTCATCACAGTCACTCATAATGGATTGATCGGGTGAAGTAAGAAGATAAGGAAGGCGTCTGGCTTAAGGGTGACCTTAGCGATTATGTTTCCCAGATGTGAGTGAGTGAGACACACACACACACTTCACACAGGAGCTCCTCTGACGTATTAACCAAACTGAAAACACAGGAAATGACAGGAAATTAAAAAGGGAATTTCTATACACGTACATGAACGTGTGTGTATGTGTGTGTATAAAGTGTGTTTGTGTATGCATGTTTGTGTGCTTAGTTTATGATTGTTGATAAATATATTTGTTTATGTGTATTTACTATATATTGTATGTAAATATATTAAAAATACTGTTGGTGTATTATATAATAATAAACATTAATATTTCTATAAATGTCAAAACAGAGAATACAGGAAAACATTACAATATAAGATTTATTTCCCATAACTGGAAGTCTTACTGGAATTTTGACGCCATTTTCGCAGCCATTATTTGAGCAAAGGTGTTAAATGTTTCAGACTTTAAAGTGCAGTGCTTTTCATGTTTTACAATCACAAATTTATATATCTTTGTATTTGAATAATTCCCTCAATGGAAGTAATCTTTAAAAGTTTTATTAGGTTGTTTTTGGTTGAGTCGCAATTAAAATTTAAATCCTTTATTTAGTTTGAATAATAGATATAAAATGGGAACCAACAACAATATCGACACGGCAGAGACTTTGGTGTGCTGCAGCTCTCTTGCCTGCACTATTACCCCACCATAATGTGTTGAAGGAGTTCATCCACCATTTACTCTTGGAGGCGTAACTCATTCTTTTTTTGTGGATTTGCCTGATTTTTAAATATGTTACTTAAGATCATACAAGTAAAAAAGAAAACTAAAAGTACGAATAAAAACTGCAGAATTTTTCGAGAAAAATGCGTAATTTTTGTTTCACAGTGTTCCCATTTTTCCCTCTGTAACCAAACAAGATATATTAAAATTCGTTTGACCATATTGTAGCTATGCGTGTTATGATTACAACGACCAAATTTGGAACATGATGAAAAACAAAGATGTTGAATTGAGTTATAGTATATTATTCGAGATCTCAATACTTCCGACCCAATGTTCCCCTGCCATTGCACTATACATTTCTTTTTTCTTTTTTACTTTTATATTTTATCCTCACCAATGGCCAGTCGGCCAGTTCTCTGTTACACACTGTTAGCAAGTAGTGGACATGTACTGGCTCCTAAATGTATCTGTACCTGCGCCAGTGTTAGTCAAGTCTGGTTCTTAAAAGAGCTCACACTCGGTGCCGTCACAACGCTCTCTGGCAGATTGTTCCAAGAGTTCACAATTCTCACTCCGAAAGGTTTACCTTCACACTTTTTAAGTACAGCATTGAAGAAGCCCAGGTCACGGTCAACATTTTCTTTCTTATATGCCTCGTTGGCCAGTCTATCAGCACGGTCATGATACCTAATTCAACCAGACAATGTGATGTAGTCGTGGCCAGAATTAGGCTAGGATACAGACACATCTGGCAAGTTAGTAACGCTGTACCCATACCGGAACACTCAGCATGTAAACTTTGTGATAAGCCTTTAAACTTTAAAGCATACACTTGAACACTATATTATTGAATGTGACACTGTCAAAGACTTCAGACCACCTGGCTTATTGTATCTTGAACTTTGTAATTACTACATTGAATCAGGGGTGCTTGAGGACACTCTTGCTGTTTATCCCAAATTTGCTAGCCCACACTGATTAGTCTTCAATTAGAATATGACGCCCAATGTATATGAACCACTGTCCTGCATGGCAGTGAACAGTGACATCACCCACATGAATCTGACCTATATATACTGTTAATGAATATGATGTCCTGCGTGGCAGTGAGAAGTGATACCGCCCTCAGTGTCAAGACCTGACTGAATTACTCAGAATAGGCAAACTGTACTCCAAGCTTTGTCAATAAATTTGTTAAGCTAAAAAAAAAACACACTTTTCTGGACTAGTGGCTCCTTCAACCTTGAGCTGTGACCCCTTGTGGGACGGGCGTCCGCCAGTTCCAGGTATGGACACTCGATGGAGTACTGCCTTTTTCGCCGAGAAGTTTATAAACTTCAATTAGATCACCCCTTGCCCGTCTGCAGTATAAGCTAGGCAGCTACAAGCGTTCTATTCTCTCTGAGTATCTGAGGTGTCTATGTGCATATCTCGGGGATCAGGCGGGGTGACAGTACTCCAGACGGGAAAGCACCTCATTCTTGACTAGGGTTACGAGGGATATCTAGATATCTAAACGACCTTATAAGACTTACTGGTTTAATTGCTCGATTCACATCACAATGGGCCGAGAACTTCAGTACGTTGTCAGGTCCTTTTCACATTCAGTTTCTATTAATTCTTAGCAGACACCGGCCAGCGATGTCCCCTATCAAAGAGTCGAGAGACAGTACTGAAATACGAAGATAAAGGATTGAAGTTTGCCTCCGGGTCCGGCTCCGACCACCTCACATTCTTCCTACTTTAAAGTTGCCATGCCATGTATGTTTGCCATTTCGACAAAATTTAATTAAACAATCGGAAAAGTTGTATAAGTCGGTTGTATTATAATGTTTTATAATATAAAATGGGATTTTTATCGGGGTTCAGGTTTAAACATACATATATAAATATTTTTGTCAATACTTAGATGTTATCGTACCTCAGTCATATTCTAATGAGAAAACGGACAGTGTTTAGGGTAAACGCGTGAATTTTTTCAAATTTGTCAGAATTTCTTGAATATTTTCGTATCTTCTGATGGACAAACCACGAAGACATGTTTACCTGACTATGGTATAATAAGACCCGTCAGATTTGGCATTGTGTGGCCGAGAGGAGAACCTCCGCCACATTGCCACTCTCAGCTATACAATTACCACAATAATTTGGGCTTTTTTTTTTTACATCAGTATACCTGTACTGAATTGTATACATGATAAAACGAAAAAGTGTTTAAACGAAGAGACAGAGAGAGTGGGTGAGTGCTTTAGCCATCAGTTCACAGTGTTTGGGGTCTGGAGGGGAGTGTGTAAATTATCAAAACACCGCGTTTTTTATAACAGTTTATTGATAACAGAGCTCAAACAGAAGAAGCAGTGGGGTGAGGAGAACCTTGGCGCGGCCTGGCAGTCTCACCCATTAGCTAAAGGACGAATACAACAAAAATAATAATCATAACAGCAACAATAATAACATTTTGGACGTCTACACATTCACATCTACCAGGTTCTCGAAGTTTCGTAGGTTATTCTTTGTTTTTGTGTTTTCTTCTCATCAAGAATAACAAACGCTTCTAGTTGTGGTAGAACGTCAGTGTAATAATAATATACTGACTTTCGATTCTGTGTAGTGACTAAAATGAGCCAATTAATGGTGAATGTTACAATGGTGTTTATTTATTTTTATTTTTTAAGAGTTCAAGGTTCTGGTCTTTGTGAACCGCTGCCTGGAGACCTGAAATCATGCGGGGTCACTTTTATCACAGATACACGTACACTGAGGAAGAAGATTACGAAGACACGTTTTCAAGGGTCTGTCATATAAATCGAAGGAGTTTGATGCTACTTGCAGGATGTCAGAGGTGAAAAAGAAGCTTTGTTTGCCGATAATTTTGAGTGAAGTCTATGCTGAACAGTTAAAGTTATCTTCAGACGGCAAATTTACTGTTCGATCTTGAGTGTAGAGTTTAGTCTAATTCAAACTTATGGCCGCCCTCCTAACTTCGAAAACATGGTTCGTTAAAACCTTTTTTTATTTAATTTAAGCCATGAAATCTTGTGGTTGAAGTGTGTGGCTTGTGATGGATGCTAATGCTTGATGGCGATCTAGTATTTGAGGGCGGCCTAATGCTTGAGGGCGACCTAGCGAGTGATGACAGCCTCGCCCTCATAGGTCACCTCAGCATCAAAACCTCCTTCACCGTTGACACTGTAAAGAAAAAGAAAATTAAATATAACTAAGAACGTGAAAATTCCATGAGTGTTGTGGTTCACAAGTCCTGTATACAGTCGCGGACAAACGTTCGTCACAGGAATCTCCAAACTGACTTGCCTCGGTTTGGGGGGGGAAGCGAACTTTCTATCCCGACTGTACACACGAAAATATTTTAAAATCTGATTTTTCTTTTTCCTTTGCAGACAGAGTTTAGTAAATATCAATTCACTGATTCAGATCAAATTCATTAACAACAAATCCACAGGGTTACTTGTAGGACAAAATTTAACTTATCCACTACCATGGGCTAAAGGTTGACCTCACTACGACACAGAGGTCACACTTGAGAGGAGGCAGTTAGGAAGGTACCAGCTCGTGAGAGGAGGAGAGGCAGTGAGAAACACAGGAGTAAGTGAAGGACTTACTTATACACGACGATCTGCCTGCGGGTGTCTGGGAGCAGCACCTCATAGCGTCCCTCTGTGTTGTCTCCGTCGCGGGTCTCCTGGTGGCCGTAGGAGTTGCCGCTCTCATTATCCTCCACCCTGTACTCGAAGCTATATTTGGCCTGTCGTGAGAGTTTCGTTGTATCATGCACATTAAATACGCTCTATCTAAAGCTAACAGACGCTACACAGGTAAAATATAGACAATGTGAATACAAACGAATCATTCGGGAAAATTTAAATTAAACAGTTCAAAACAAATTCTTTTAAATCACTTTTGAAGATACAAAAATACACAACGGCGCTAATAAAAATGTCTGAATATTCACGAACACGGAAAGCTAACTTCAGCAAACACTATTTATAGACTGGCGCAGAAGGCAGTGTGCAGTAGGAATTGTACTGGAAGAGAAACTCACAGGGGGGTAGTCTTCTTCAACCTGTTGAGGGCGGCCGCTGACCAGGACCACCACACAGGCGGCAAGCAAGATCAGCTGATTAACATAAACAAATAAACAATATTAGTTACACTGGTCCGCTAAACTAGTGTGTGTGTGTGTATGTGTTCTTGAGACTTTCTATTTTTTTTTTTTGCTCCTCTTCCCTTATCTTTCTCCATTTTCTTTGATATTTTGTAACACTTTCATTTACTTCACCTTAAAGCAAAAGAGGACTAAAGATACCAGATATTTACTGTAAGTGGAAATATTATAGAAGACCCCGGAGGCCTCAGACGATGAACCAAACAAAAATGATTAAGTTTGTTTCTTTTATCTGTTGTGAATAGGGGCTGGTGACGTACTTTACTTTCCGTGGTCCTGACACCTGAGTTTACTGATCACTCAGAAAAAATTAGGAAATTATTGAATGAGAACCCTGTTGAAATATAACCTTTTGAGCAATGTAAAGACACACACGCACGCACACACACACACACACACACACACACACACACACACACACACACACACACACACACACACACAGTTCAGATTTTTGTTCAGACGCCAACACTGTTTTGTAAACATTCCCGAGTCCATGACGGTGTTAAAAATCGTAAACACACACACACACACACACACACACACACACACACACATGTATAAAGAAACAATACTGTACTTATAAGAACATAAGAAAGTTATCTGGTAACTGTAAGGATATATCTAACATAGGTTACTTGAATCCGTTCTGGCCTATTAAAAAACACCTCAGCCTCACCTATTACAATACCTGTTTGTGCCTTCAACACCTCCCAACAGGATTTAGTCTCCCTTTACCACGAAATGATTTCCAGCACAAGAAATCAACACTAAGTCTCTAATGTATGCCCATGTCCAAGTAACATCGGGGCGCCCTTATGTAAGCTAGGCCAGGCGAAGAGGGAGTGTTTAGGTTAGGAGCGGCGGAGGACCTACCGTGTACTTCATGGTGGTGTTGATGGTAGGAGAACTTGTGGACGAGTGTGGTTGCAGCTCGTTGGATTCACTCTTATATACTCCACTGCCAAGGAGAAGGTTGGGGGGGGGCCCTTGGTTAGTGAAGGGGAGAGGAGGTGAAGTCGGGGAGATGGGGTAGGAGGGAGGAGTATTGGGAAAGGTGGAAGGATGGTGAGGCAGAGAAGGAAGAGGGAGAGGCAAAACGCTAAGAGAGAACAGAGTAAAAGAGGAGGGTAGAATTAGGAGATATAAGAACAGAGGAGTAGAAGAAGGAGATACAGAGAAGAGTAGAAAGTGAATAGAGAAAGGGGGAGATAAAGAAAATGGACGTAGAAGAGAAATTGGAAGGAAGGATAAGAAGAAATCTGAAAGGAATGGGGGAACTAACGAACGTGTGTGAGGTAAATTGAAAAGAGGAGAAAAGGAGGAAGATAGAGTGAGAAAAAATATGGAAGGTGAATGAGAGAGAAGAAGAGGTAGATAGAGATAGAGAAGAAAGGAAGAAAGAAAGAAAAAAAGAAAGAAAGGAAAGGAAAAGGGTAGGAAGGAGAAGAAAGAAAGAGATAGAGATTTAGGACAGGAGTTGTGGAAGAGAAAGGGATGAGGGAGGGAGGGGGAGATAGGGGAGGGAGGGAGGCGAGAGGGAAGAGGGTAACTTTTTGTACTCCTGCCACGTCTACTGCCTCTACCGTCTGATGCCTCTACCGTCTGATGCCTCTACCGTCTGATGCCTCTACCGTCTATTGCCTCTACCGTCTGATGCCTCTACCGTCTACTGCCTCTACCGTCTGGATACCTCTACCGTCTACTGCCTCTACCAAGCCTTGATACCTCTACCATCTAGTGCCTCTACCGTCTCCCCTGCCCCCACCATCTACCGTCTACCATCTATACCCCACCATACCGTCTACTGCCCCCACCATGTACTGCCTCTACCATCTACTGCTTCTTCCCCTCCCTGCCTACCATCCACCACCGTCTCCTCCCACCGTCTCCCCTGCCCCCCACCATCCACTGCCCTCACCGCCTGCCACCTCCCCGCTCCTACCATCCATTGCCCCCACCGTCTCCACCATGCCTCTACCCCCACTGCCCCCACCTCCCCACTGCCTCTCCCATCTACTGCCGCGCCCCCACCGTCCACCATCCAATGCTCTCACCTCTGCCCCCACCATCCACCACCATCCACTGCCCCACCGTCTCCCTGCCCCACCGTCTCTGCCCCTACCACCACTGCCTCTACCCTCTCACCATCCCTCACCATCCCTGTTTCTACCACCATCCACATCTACTGCTTCACCATCTACTGCCCTACCATCTACTCTCTACCATCTACTGCCTCCCACCGTCTCCTGCCTCTACCGTCTCCCCTCTACCTACTGCTTCTACCATCTACCGCCTCCCACCGTCCATCCCTGCCCCCACCATCTACTGCCTACCATCTACCATCCACTGCCTGCCTCTACCGTCTCCTGCTCCTACCGTCTACTGCCCTACACCGTCTGATACCCCACCGTCTCCTGCTCCTTACCATCTACACATCTACTGCCTCTACCGTCTACTGCCTCTACCGTCTGACACCCTACCGTCTCCCTGCCTCTATCATCTACCACCTCTACCACTTCCTGCTCTACCATCTCTACTGCCCCTCTACCGTCTGATGCCCCACCGTCTCCCGCCTGCCTCATCATTCACTGCCCACCATCACTCTCCCCGCACCATCATCCACCGCCTCTACCATCTCCCTGCCCCACCATCTACCGCCTCTACCGTCTGATACCGTCCCCACCGTCTCCTGCCCCCATCATCTACTACCCCTACCATCCCGCCTCACCATCTACCGCCATTACCATCTACTACCTACCATCCACTGCCCCCACCGTCCCTGCCCCACCACCCACTGCCTCTACCCTCTACTGCCCCTACCGTCTACTGCCCTACGTCTGATACCTCTACCGTCTCCTGCTCCCCACCGTCTCCCCTGCCTCTACCACCCACTGCCCTACCATCTACTGCCTCTACCGTCTCCTGCCCTACCACCTACTGCCCCCACCCCACTGCCTCTTCCATCTACTGCCTCTACCGATTACTGCCTCCACCGTCTTTGTCCAACATGCATAATAAAAATATATGTAAAACTACAGACAGTATTGTAATTATAGTAATCGTAATGAAATAATAATAATAATAATAATAATAATAATAATAATAATAATGATAATAATAATAATAATAATAATAATAATAATAATAATAATAATGATAATGATAATAATAATAATAATAATGATAATAATATGATAATAATAATAATAATAATAATAATAATAATAATAATAATAATAATGATAATGATAATAATAATAATAATATATATATGATAATAATAATAATAATAATAATAATAATAATAATAATAATAATAATAATAATAATACAATAATAATAATAATAATAATAATAATAATAATAATACAATAATAATAATAATAATGATAATAATAATAATAATAATAATAATAATAATAATAATAATAATAATAATAATAATAATAATAATAATAATAATAATAATACAGTAATAATAATAATAATAATAATAATAATAATAATAATAATAATAATAATAATAATAATAAATAATAATAATAATAATAATAGAATGATAATGATAATAATAATAATAATAATAATAATAATAATAATAATAATAATAATAATAATATAATAATAATAATAATAATAATAATAATAATACAATAATAATAATAATAATAATAATAATAATAATAATAATAATAATAATAATAATAATAATAATAATACAGTAATAATAATAATAATAATAATAATAATAATAATAATAATAATAATAATAATAATAATAATAATAATAATGATAATAATAATAATAATAATAATAATAATAATAATAATAATAATACAGTAATAATAATAAAGGCACATACCTATTAATGATAAAGACAAAGTTACCTAAGAGGTCCTGGTGTCTCGTGATCACAACCCTGAACAGTTACCAGCCTATTAGTGACCTCAGTTCACGTCGGTAGCTTCCCCGACCTATTCTCTTAGTACCGGACTCCTTCAGATTAATATTAACAAGGAAAGTTTTACCTTGAAATCAGGTGTCGTGTTAAAGTTTTTTTCGTCTTGTACGTGTTAATTCCCGTCTTTTCATTTAATTTTTAAGTAATTGTTATTTATTCTGTGTTAAACTGTTATTGCATTTCTTTATAATGTCTCTTTATTTTTGTGAGTATTGGTCCTTCTACAGCAGTGTGGCGTCCCAGCACCTCCCTATTTCCAGGTGCCATTAATGACGTTGTTTACACTTACCTGTAGATTTCTCACCTTGGTAGAGGCTTATAAGAAACTGCCTAAATTGTCCATGTATTGTGAGTGTACGAAACAAATGAGCGTCGGTTTGTTGTTGGCTCTCCTTCACGTGTTGGATCAATTACGTACGGTACCTATACAAAGACGGACTTCCACCTGGCTATACAAGACTGGGCGTGCTTTACTTTATCTGTCTATCTGTCTGTCTGTCTGTCTGTCGATGTGAAGGGTAGAGCTAAGGTGTGAGTGAGTAACAATGAATACCAAGTACGCTCCTACGTAATAAGATATCATCACGACAGGTATAGAGGAAAGGTAGTCACTGTAGGCATAAGAGCTGGTGAGCATTCGTCTGGCCATTACTCCCATAAACTCGTCAGTGCCAAGTAAAGACGAGCGTCAGGCGATGTTGATTATGTGGTTAAGTGGTATAAGTGGTGGTAAGTGGTGACACCTTCTGTGGGTAAGTGGTGGTAAGTGGTGACACCTTCTGTGGGTAAGTGGTGGTAAGTGGTGACACCTTCTGTGGGTAAGTGGTGGTAATTGGTGACACCTTCAATGGGTAAGTGATGTAAGTGGGTAAGTGGCTGTAAGTGGTGATAGCTTCTGTGTAAGTGAAATAAGTGGTGATAAGTGGTGACATCTTCAGTGGGTAAGTGATACAAGTGGGTAAGTGGCAGTAAGTAGTGGGTATAGTTCCCGGGTAGTGGCTTCGTCGACAACTGAACATACTGTATTTAGCCGCTCAAGTGTGTGTGTGTGTGTGTGTGTGTGTGTGTGTGTGTGTGTTACTCTGTCCTTCTGTTGCCAAATATGGTGTCAGATGGAACCTAACAGTTAAGGTAGACAAACATCACAAGGCTGAATGCATAATACACTTGCTGTCCGTCTTAACTGGATCC
Source organism: Homarus americanus (assembly GCF_018991925.1). Classification (NCBI taxonomy): domain Eukaryota; kingdom Metazoa; phylum Arthropoda; class Malacostraca; order Decapoda; family Nephropidae; genus Homarus; species Homarus americanus. The sequence goes on along the minus strand of NW_024739802.1, from coordinate 128,349 downwards.
TCTTCTGTGCTGTGATCTCAATGTACACGTCTTTGGATCTGATATAAATGTAATTTTACTTGTTGGGTTCAGCACGGAGGCTTATGATTCAACACCACAACCAGAGATACGATGCTATTGTATACGTGGTGTTTGAAGCCTTTGTATTACTTCAAAATCACATTATGCTCTTATTATTATAAACACAGTAGATGAAAGTGCTTAATATTTTGCTCCAACCCACACAAAAAAATTTCAGAAACGCTTGATCTTGATTTTTGTAGGAAAGTTCAGTCACATACACCAGTTTATAGTATTCCATATCGGGTTTCTGCCAATAACCCATATAGGAGTTCCTCCGGTCAATAGTCCATTTTGTTCAATAGTTTAACAGACTCTCTTGTCGCTACAAACTCTGTCTCAAGTCATATTCCTTCTTGATGAAAGTATCCAGCAGAAGATAAGAAATTCAACAATAATCTGATGGTCATTTCCTAAGATGTACGAAGTCTGACACGGGCTTCCTACACTCACTGTAAATAACTGGCCAACACAACAAGGACCGAGCCGCCCCCACAATATCCGGGATCTCCAACACTAAACCTCCAAGAAACCACACACCTCATTTTTGCTTGCCTTCCCTTTCTTTGCCAACATGACTTAAGCATTCAATAAGCCGTTTTCATATGACAGACGGACAATGATGAACGAAAAACTAATAGAATGACAGAAGCCAGTGTCAAGGAGTTGAAAACAGACGATGACTATGATTTTCACACGATTTTACGGCAGTTTAAACCAGCCTCTGTTACAACCATTAAGTTTTTTAACTATAGCTTAAGGCATGTGACAGGTGACCAAGTACAAGGAGAATGAATATCAGCTTCTTGTTATAATAAAACAAAACAAATGACTTCCCCTTAACCGCAAGGAAGGTGGGGGTCGAAGGGAGGGCAGAGATACACCTATCTTATCTCACCTTGTCATTGCCCAAGTGTTTGACGCAACTTGTTAACAGTTATCAGTTCCATTATCTGTGTCGACACGTCTTGTATATCAAGCTGTTTCACGTGAGAGAGAGAGAGAGAGAGAGAGAGAGAGAGAGAGAGAGAGAGAGAGAGAGAGAGAGAGAGAGAGAGAGAGAGAGAGATCCCAAGAAAAAAGGTGAAATAAACCATCATAACACACACACACACACACACACACACACAAATGTCACGTAGTATAACACTTGGTAATGTAAGCAGGGTATACCTGCCATACTCCCTGCTGTTATATGTGAAGGCCAATACTGTCCCAACACCATCACCCAACACCTCAATTTCCCCTGTAACCATAAGTCAACTCCGAAGCCTCAAGATAAATACCATCATGGCTTCTGAGTTAACATTCAAAGTCCGTACGTATGAAAATTTAACTCCTTGAGAATGATGGTTTAACCTTTCATCACAGTGGGTTCCGTCATGCATCATACTTCCATTACGAAATATCATCATGGTCACTTAAAAACAAAAATAAATAAATAAAAATTCACTATGACCTCACCACTGTACAAAGAAGATATCATTGTCATGTTGAAATAAAAAAGGGTAAAAAAAAATAAAAAAAACGTCATTTACGCACACCTCACTCTTGACGGGGTATGTACCATTGTCATACTGAATCAATGTAAACTTGTATGGCGATTTTACTATCTATCTATCTATCTATCTAACGTCATTGCATCAACAGAAGGATGACGCCACAAAGACCATAAACTCAGTATGTTGTTAATGGCGCATCATGTTGCATTCCTGCCGCAGCTGTAACCAGTAAGTTGTGTCCTTGGGAGGTAAAGCAGCTCCCCCGCGCCTTCTGTTCTTTGCGACTCTTGGTTAATTAGCATAGAATAATACCTCTCAGTGGGGCGAGAAAAGGTTAGCTTAGGTTAGATTAGGTTAAGTTAGGTTAGGTTAAGTTACGTTAGGTTTGGTTACCTTAGGTTTGATTAGGTTAAGTTAGGTTAGGTTACGTTACGTTAGGTTAGGTTAGGTATGTTGTTTAGAGTTATTTGGGGAGTGTTTAGCAGGGGGCGTGGATAGAGAGGTACTGTAGAGAGAGAGAGAGAGAGAGAGACATACATACATACATACATACATACATACATACATACATACATACATACATTCATACATACATACATACATACATACATACATACAGTACATACATACATACGATGGTATGTACTGTTTTCAGCATCCTACGTCACGCACCCACACGACACGCATACCCACGTCACTCATCCTACACATGTCACTCATCCACATGACACTCACCTTACACGACACTCACCCACACGTCATTCATCCACACGACACTCATGCACGCGTTACTTACCCACACATTACTCATCCACACGTCAGTTATCAGGATACTCGAGCAGTGAAAAAGCGGTGCAGCTCAATGTACTCTGAATACTAATGAACGACTAACACTCACTGCCCTTGTAAACCTCGGCCAGGATGCTCACACTCACTAAGGTCATGTAACTGTATTATATAACAGTAGGTATTCAAATGATTTACTATGAAAAAAATAAATCTTACTTCACCTTACATTACTGGATATAGGAGAAGGTTAGGTTAGGATACGATGGGAAGTGGATTCTCATAAATAAAACAAAAAATCTATAACGCGTTGAAGTGTCATTTTAGACAACATCACAAGGACTGCACACAAAACTAGAGTCGTAATTGCAAGGAAGCTTTACGGTTCTTGGATGTGTTTTGTTATCCCGAGTAAAAGAGGTAATGTTTACATGTAACACTGAGGAAACCTGCCCAGACTTATTGATTTTACTGATGGATCCTTTACTTCTGAGGTCGTTGTTGTGGTCTGATTTTTTTTTCGGTTCTTGTTCTTCCTTAAGGTCGTTGTTTTTTTTATCATTCCAGTTCTTGTTCCTCAGCGTCATTATCCCCGTACGAATGGTTCCAGTTCTTGTTCTTTCGCGGAAACATCATTCTTGTTCTAGTTAGGTTCTACTAATTGTTCTTCCTCAAGGTCGTTCTTCCAAGTCTAGTGGTTACAGTTCTTGTTCTTTCTCAGAGAATTCGTTCTTGTTTTGGATGGAGGTCGTCGCGTGTTACTCCACCACCCGCCTTGGGCCGTCACTACCCCCTGCAGCACGCGACTTTCTGCACCCTTACCACCTGCTGCCATAAAATCAGGGTCCCGTATTCTGCAAAACTCCTACGTTAATGCATTTTGGTTTCACATATTTCCCTACCCGGTCTATAACATAACCTAACCTAACCTAACCTACAATACCTATAACATAACTTGATCTAACCAACTTATACCTATAACCTAAACTGACCAAACTAACGCATCTATAACCTAATCTGATTTAACTTAATCTTTGCCGATTCCGAGCGCTGGTTTGAAGATGGTGAAACGCAATATTTTAGTCCCGTTTACCTTAAGTGAGTCAGTTAGAGACTTCATGTTACGAACCTTTGAGAATCCAGGTACTGAAGTGTTTGTTTGTTTGTTTACCTCACCTCCCCCCTCCTCCACTCCTTCCTCCTCAAACCCCTCAATCCTTCGTTCTCTCAAACTCACCCGCCACCTGTCCAGCCTTGAGTTTTTTGCACCTTCACTGTCATCATCACTAGTGGGCCATCTTCACCATTAACACCACTAACTCACTATGGTATTAACTGACTGACTAATTAACCCACTAACTGACTGACTAAGTGACCCACTAACTGACTGACTAATTGACCCACTGACTGACTGACTATCTGAGAAGGCCTTTTAGACCACCACTAATACAGAGGCAAGACTTGAGACACTAAACACGACCAATACTGTTGAGAGGAGAGACGGGAATCCACGAACTTTGACAGGCTCCGAAAGTGACAGAGAGAGAGAATTCTTCCAGAAAACAATTAATATTTAGGATTTTGATCTAAATTCGACAGACTGAAAGAACAAGGAGACCTTTGGTCTTTCATGAAATCCGTAATCAAAGAAGAGGCAGGAGGAGAGAACACTTTCCGGAAAATGAAAAATCATCATGATTTTGAGAGGTTCTGGAGATGGTAAACAGAGAGAAACGGAGAAGTCTTAAGACCTTGTCGGGTTATGTAGGCTTAATAAAGAGACACATTTACATGTATATACTGTACATATTAGATAAACCTTCAGACTTCACCGAGAAATCCCGAAACAAACAGAAAAGGAGACAGAGAATGACTTGGTGTAATGCGACTCTGGACAACAAAAGCAGGCAGGCATCACCCCAGTAGCTTGGGAAGGTGTCAGCACGTCTTCCTCTATGACTGGCGAGTGGCGACCTTCAACACGGTCTCTCAAGGCCATCATCTCTGCCTGCACCACAGCCACGGGCCTCCCTGGAATGATGAGGGGTGATGGTGACACTGAAGATGATAGTGGTGAGAAGAATGGTGAGAGTGTATATTGGGTGGTGGTGATGATGATGATGATGATGATGATGATGAGACGAACGATGGTTTTGTTGGCTCGAATGACTAAGGCGAGAGGGATGACGATGAACAAGTTGATTGATGTTAAAACGAGTGACATTCAAGATGGCGATGTTACCCTGATGTATTGGGAGTGATGATGAGGATGAAAAGGATAGATTTAGTAATAAAAAAAAAATATTATGGTGGAGGCGGGGATATCCAATGAAGAATTACAACAGGGGAGGGAAGGAGAGAGGGGAGAGAGGGAGAAGAAGAGGTAGGGGGAGGGAGGAGGGAAGGGGCTTCCAGTGCGTAGTGAAGGAAGATGAGTTTCTTGTCGCGTGTCGGGGGTCTCTGATGACCTCACAGTCCCTGGGGCATATCCTGGTCAACAAGACTAATTGGGCTTAATCTCATCACCTGTTGGTCGTCGTTGGCACCTAATTAATTTACCTGTATAAACTAGGGCTTTTTAGTCATCAGTGACCACTTGGCCACAACCCGTGAAAAATCCTTCGATCCAGATGAGTAGGTGAACTTCGGGGTGTCTGTTCCCACTGAATTTTACCAATATTGGGCCTCGTATATCCACACAACACGATTTATAAGATCACACACACACACACACACACCTTGACCTTCACCACGACTATTTTTACAAAGTCATATAACATCCAGGGATTTTGAGAAGTAAATAACGCTATGTTCAGTATAAAGATCACATAAAAACATTACAATAATAGCTGATGATGAATACGATATACCTGAGTTTACATTGAGGGTATATTTTATGTACCTTAGTTTACAATGAGGGTATACTTTAGTTTACAGCTGATTAATGATAGATACAATAAACTGTTGTGTCAAAAAATATTAAGACAACAATGACCCTAAATGGAAAATTATTATTTAAAGAACATTATTGGCCAAAGGAAGGCTATAGGTAGAAGGATAAATCGTGGCAAAACTTACCTCCGGGAGTATTATAAGGTGTTGGCCGGTAGGGTCAAGACCGAGATAAGAAAAGCCAAGAGGAACTATGAACTGAAGATAGCAGGGGAGGCGAAAACAAACCCCAAAGGATTCTACCAAATGTATCAAACTAAAACACAAGATAAGATTGGACCAATACATTCAGATACCGGCGAGCTAACTGATAACGACGGAGAAATGAGCAATAATCTGAATAAATATTTTTCAACAGTTTTCACCACCGAAAATTTAAACATGATACCCGAGGCACCGACTCTATTCAGAGATAGTGAAGAAGACAAATTAAGCGAGATAGTAGTGACTAGTAACGATGTTAATAAGCAAATAGACAAACTGAAGCCTAATAAGTCACCTGGTCCCGATGAGATATTTGCCAGAGTATTAAAGGAATGTAAGGATGAGCTTAGTATGCCCTTAGCAAAGTTGTTTAACATGTCATTAAAAACAGGTGTAGTACCAGAATCCTGGGGGATAGCAAATGTAATACCGATTTTCAAGAAGGGGGATAGATCACTATCCTCTAACTACCGCCCAATCAGTCTAACATCAATAGTAGGTAAATTACTAGTATCAATTATTTCAAACTCTATTCGAAATCACCTGGAGTAGCACAAGTTGATCAATGATTCCCAACATGGCTTCACAAGCGGGCGTTCATGTCTAACTAATCCATTAACATTCTTTTCATCAGTTTTCGAATCGGTGGACGAGGGGCACAATTATGATGTGGTATATCTCGACTTTAGCAAAGCCTTCGACAGAGTCCCCCACGAAAGACTAATTAGAAAGGTAGAAGCGCATGGCATCAAAGGTAATATCCTTAAATGGATTAGGGCGTGGTTATGGGACAGGAAACAGCGAGTGAGCATAAACGGCACTAAATTGCATTGGAGCAACGTCACTAGTGGAGTTCCCCAAGGCTCAGTACTTGGACCATTATTATTTATTATATACATAAACGACATAGATATCGGCTTAGACAGCAACATAAGTAAATTTGCTGATGACACTAAAATGGAACGTGTAATTAAATCTGACGAGGACTCTGCAAAACTACAGGAAGATCTAAACAAATTTTTCGAATGGTCGGAAAAATGGCAGATGAAATTCAATGTGGACAAATGTAAAGTACTCAGTATGGGAGATGTAAACAGGGAAACCAGTTACCAGATGAACAACGATGCCATTGTGGAATCCGACTGCGAGAGAGATTTAGGAATAATGATAAGTAGGAATCTTAAGCCAAGTAAACAATGTGTTTTTGCTCCTAACAAGGCTAATAAAGTACTTGGGTTCATGCAAAGGAGTGTTAGTTACAAGACTAGCGAGGTCATCTTAAAATTATATCTAGAGCTTGTGAGACCTCACCTGGATTACGCAGTTCGCAGTTCAGTTCTGGTCACCGTATTACAGAATGGATATAGAATCACTGGAAAGAATCCAGAGGAGAATGACAAGACTAATCCCGGGCATTAGGAACCTTGAACACAGAGACAGGTTAAAGCATCTTAATTTGCACTCCCTTGAGAGACGTAGAGCGAGGGGCGACCTGATAGAGGTGTATAAGTGGAAGGCAGGGCTAAACAAAGGGGACATTACAAAGGTACTCAAACTATCCAACCAGGAGCGAACTCGTAACAATGGTTTTAAATTAGACAAATTTAGATTTAGGGGTGAAATAGGTAAACACTGGTTTGGAAACAGAGTAGTGGACGAGTAGAACAAGTTACCAAATATCATCATTAACTCGAATACGCTGGATAGCTTCAAACATAGGTTGGATGCTTATATGAGCAATAGTGGTTGGGTATAAACGGGACTGCCCAGTATGGGTCAATAGGCCCGCTGCAGTTTCCCCCATTCTTATGTTCTTATGTTCTTATGTAATGTTCCGTCCCACTGTCCCTCCATCAGTACGTCCGTCCATCCCTCCCTCTCCCCTCCGTCCTTCTCTCCTCCTCTCCCTCCTTCCGTCCGTAACTACACCACCACCATTACCACCATCAAATGAGAGTTTTTTGTTTACTATTATTTCTCAGCTTTGTTTTGTATATTCTTGTTATATAAAAGACACAGTTTGCCCTCCCTGACACAGGAAACAACCCTAACTTAACTTAACCTAACCGAATCAAAACTAACGTAACCCAACCCAACCTATGGCTGGAAGACACAGACGCATATATAGACAAGTACACTGGTAGATAGATGGATAAATATTCAGTAAAATTGCCATAGAAGTTTACATTGTTTCAGCATGTATATAGACAATGCAGGTAGTGCAGCGTTTGATAACGGTACCAACACCAACGAGTACTTGGGAAGACTACTGGACAAACACTGGTAGATCAAGATGTCATGTCCTAGATCCAGTTTTTCTGAAGTTTGTTAATGAAGATTTAAGATTACAAAACATCTAACTGTCTGACTTACGCTAATATTAAAAAAATAATAATATAAAAGAAAACATTACACTAATAATCTATACCTTACATGAAAGTTTACTAAATAACGCTTGCTTAATATCCGCCAGGTGACAAAATTAAGGTACAAAGTATTTTCCAATGAGTTACCTACCATAATTTTGGCGTGTGTTAAGTGAACGCTATGAGTTAAGGTAAAGTCACAGAGTAATTTTTATGTTATTTGTGGGGAATATTTTGATATTTTAGCTGAAGTCAATAAGTAGAGTGTCTTCTTAAATCTTTATATTATGAAGAATTTCCATAACATTAATCTTTGAGTGTCTGGAAGCTGGATATACAAGGCCGCCTGCAGGATAAACTCAAGGAACACCTGTCAGCCAAGGTGTTCCTACGCTACACATCCAGCCGGCAACACTCTCTCAGCTCTACACAACACGGGTAATTATAAAATCATGTTAAGATTCAGGTGAAGTGGGCACACATGTGTACACTAACGGTACACAGACATTTATGCCAAACAATACACACACGAAGGTTATGAAATACACACGCAGATTAAGCAAACACATATATACCAAATCTCTCACGTTCACTCGTAAATCAGCACACACACGTGTTTGAAGCTGTCATGTACCTACATTTACAGACGCATCCCAGTGTGTGTACGTACGCACATCATGCAGGGCGCACACAGGCTGAAGATGCGCACTCGCCAGACCAGTCATGACGTCACAGTGTTCCCATAATTGGCTGCCTGCCTCCTCCTTTGGTTCAGTTGACAGCTATAAAAAAAAACTTTTAATTTTTAAGTGAAAGCCGTTCTCTAGCTAAGGCCGTAACAACCTCGGCAGTTGACGGCCAGCAGATAGGGCAAATATCTGACCTGTCCTAGTGAAAGTCGACAACTGGGAGACTACACGTTACGTTGGCCAGTGTGGTGGGTTATCATGATCACTGCCAAACATCTTCCATTTAGCCACACTATTTTGCGCTTCTCCTTGCTCCTTCATTTTTTTTCCTTTTGTCTTTCTTACCTAAGCTGTTTGTCCAGTCGAAGAAAAAATCAAATTTTTACTTCCCCGTTAATGCTGAGGAAGGTACCCCAAAGCCCTGTTCGTAATCCTACACCATATCGTTTTACAATCAGTAACAATTTGTTAAAAGCAACAAGTACTGTATATACGCTTGTAAATACTAACATCGTAGAGCTAATCCTTCCTCTGAGCTCACTACACACTACCTGCACATCACTTCCATTTTCATAGCTTTAATCTCACTAGTCATTCTGGTGGGGAAACACTAAACTCTTGTGTACTTAGTGTAAGCAGACCTCCAACTTTGGCTATCTCTCGCCTGCAGGACAAGTTTCGGCCTCACCTCCACCTTCTTGAACAACCTGCTCATCACACTCCTTACACTAGTTGTAATATTTGCTACAATTATACCATCGTCTTTCCTGTAGTTAATATGTCTCCGGACTTACCAAATAAACATACTCCCAAAAGACATGGTTCTCCTTTCCTGTGCTTTCTTACTGTTTACCATCTTATTTATACTCGATTTTTTTTAATCCACTCATTTCATATTTTTTCAAACCTCAGGTCTGCCCTTACATGAACCGCTCCTCTCACGCAAGGAGGAGGAAGCTCTCTTTGACAAGCTCCTGCCTATAGCCACACACACCAGGTACTGTTTTTCTTCTGTAATACACCATGTCCTTCATTCCCTATACAGGTTATTTCTTTTATTACTTTATCGTTTCTTTAATGTTCATTGACCATTAAAGCACAGCAACATCTTAACAATAACACTTACTTAATATAACGGAAACATTAAAGCTAGTCCAGAAAGCTACTGTGTGACCGGCACAAACAGCGAAGGATGTCACCTGGGTTAGCCTCTGCTTCAAGAAATTGACTTTCTCCCGTTTTATTATATTCACAGTAAAATAAGTCGTACGCTTCTATGTGTACGGTGAGTGGTGTAGTTACAAGTTTTTCGGGGAGTTGGAAGGGTCGTTCATAACTTCTACTACACAAGGGGATAATCATTCCCTTTGTCGTATTTTAATACTCAAGATATGTTCCTCGCTTTCCCGCCAGCCAAAGTGAAAGTTAGTGTTAGGTCACAGGAGAAGGTCGCTAACTCGCACGACCTACCCAACGTGGCGGGAATATGCTCATGCCCTCAGTGAGATATTTAGCTGATCACACTAGGGGTAATAAACACATAAATGTTTATGATACGATGTTTTACTGTGTATTGTATTATGCGAACAAGACAAAGAAAAATTCGTCATGTAGCTCTTTCAGGTTAAATCAGAGAGAGTTTAGATTGGGCTAAATTTATCTGGAAAGTCTTGGTTAGGTTGGACCACATTTGGATTAGTAACGTTTCTTTTGGTTAGATTCATTTAGGTCTAATACTACTTAAATTTAGCATTACTTCTAATATGTACATTCTTGTACTTATATCCATTTTACCATTTTTGTGTATGTATAGTGTATGTAAATCATCAATCCGTACTATCTACTGATAGATTAAGATCTCAATATCCTTAAAGAATCATCTGACTTGGGTGTTTCCTGGCCACTCAGCCGAGCCTAACCTGCACGGTGCCAGTAGACCCTGGGTGACAGTAGATCTCGGGTGACAGCAGATCCCGGGGTGACAGCAGACCCCGGGGTGACAGAAGACCCTGGGATGACGTCAAACACTGGGGTGGCAGCAGAACCTGGACGGGAGGAGCCTGTATTGTAATCCCCTTTCGGAGTTGGAAGAATTCTACCTGGGCATACACCACCTCCATGTTAATGTGGCGCGCCTTTCTACTTCAACTTTCCACTGCAGGCTTAGATCATCCCACTGACCTTTTCCATTCATATACATTTATATACTTCCCATGTATTTGGAGATAAGGCCTGAATATTATACCCGATTCTTGTAAACTCTTTCACCTAGGCTGACCCCATTCCACCTCGTTCTTTGTTTAAGTTGCTTTGTACAGTATACTGTCTCTTTTTTAGGAATCAAGCAGTGATTATCTTGCACAGTCAGGTTTTTTTTTATAGAATAACCTGTCTGCCTGGAGTCTTGCCGCAACAATATCAGCAACAATAGTTGTGGGGATGATATAATCTCAGCATCATAATGTCACAAGGAAGCTAGTTTCGCCATTTAAGATGCTAGAGTTGAGTCTCGGCTCAGCTTCCTTAAAAGGCCAAGACGCGTCTTGTATGTACAGTACACAACACAATCTAGACATTCGGTACACGTCACGTCTGCCGGTATCTAACGCACGTCTCTAGTTTCACCACGACCCATATATATGTCAAAATAGGGTACGTGTGTGTGTGTGTGTGTGTGTGTGTGAGATGTCAGGGGTTAAACGACCCTCTTCAACCTTCCCAGTGGTCACGCTGGGTTAAGTGTGGCTATAGGAGCATCCTTCATAAGGTATACATGGATGAGAGACTCGTTGCACCATAGTAGCCTTGGTGATTGATGATCCTGGCTATAATGAGGCATATTTGTGAAGTTCCTAGCCAAGATCTCGTTCTTTTTGTCTTGCAGGAAATATCTTGAGGTTTGTCCCGCGATATGAAGTGATCTCGGCAGTCAGATAGGACAAATAACTGACCTGTCCTAGTGAAAGTCGACATCCAGAACACAATGTATAAGTTTTTGATTGTGCATTTATATATTAAATTAAATGTGTTAAAGTTCTGTAATCTGACGATATGGGGGGAAATATTGTTGTAACTGTGAGAGCAGGGTGGTGTGTGGCTCGCAAGTGAGTGGGAAAGGTGGGAGAGAGGCGGTCAAACCAGCCAGGGCGATTTACCTTCTTTACTCTCACTCTCTGCCACAACCAGACATCCTCTCTCTATTGATCCGTCCTATAAAATCAAACTGAAAAAAACTATAAACCTTTTACTTAAAAAAAATATGGTAATTGTTATTTTGAAATAATACATTTTTTTTATTTACGTCAGAAACTCAAACACCAAAGCGATAACAAAATATCAGATATTTGTGGTCTATGAGAATATATAGTAAATGTGAGTAATTCTTCTCTCCTGTTTAAGTATTATTACATCAAACTCTTCACCATCGAAAATGTGGAGGTGTACAGTAATTAGAGTCCAAGAGGAATCGAATTATTTCAAGAGTTCATTGCAACAACAAGCTTATTATGAAAAAGAAGCATTATACACCACGGACCTTTCGTCACTACGCAAAGGAGCGCCTACAGATATATTGAACAACAAACAAAATAAAAACACCCAAAATCACCAACGAAAAATCACAAGTACCTGTAGTGTGCATTGTGGGTTGTGAACCATGTAAACTTATTTCGTCAATGCAGTACCTTAACATTTATTACAGCATATCTTTTTGCCCCCAGCTGCTTAATCAACGTGTTGATTATTTTTTTGTCTCCAATTTTGGTGATCTTTTAAACAAAATACTTTTTCTCGTAATTCATAAGGAAGCAACACTTCCCTTAAGAATCTTATGAATTCATTAAATTTGGATCAGTTAAAATGATGAAATTAAATTTCAACAAAGTGAACTTGACCAAAGTATGTTGGAGATAAGGAGTAGAGTATTTTAAGCATGAGGGTGGAAAATTAGTGACAGATGCCTCTCTCACCTATCCACTGCCTCTCATCCAGGGGTTGGTGTCATTGTAGTGGACATCTCCCCTACAACTGCGTATCCGCATTCCAATGCAACAGTATCCTAGCAACCAAACGAGCGGCCCAGGGGGGGGCGTCACCAGATGCCACAGTATCCTAGCAACCAGCCACCTGCTACGTCTTCCCTAGCAACGGAGTCAAGAAACCGGCGAGTTCCCACGGATTTACTTCCAGCGGCTGTGTATATAAGCTGTCTCTCCATTGAGATTCATTCTGGCCTCGGTTCCTGAACACGCAACACCTCCTCCTCCGCCGCTGCCTGGCGGCCCTCGCTTCTCCTCCGCCTACCTGGCGGTCCTCGCTCCCGCTGGCAAGCATGGCGACCCACCAGCTCTCTTATTCTACTCTACGTTCCTGAACACGCAACACCTCCTCCAAGCAAGCTCCTCGCTGTCCAGCTCTCATTCAACCTGGAGGCCAGCAACAGGCAACATCTTCTCTAACGAAGCTCCTGCACATCTACCTTCCTTCAGCACGCTACTCACCGAACGTGTCTACTGAGCAGCTCCTCACCACACGGCATCTCCAGCACCAGACTGTCTACCATATAACTATATTATATAAGAAAACCACCACCTTAGAGTTTCCATCCATCCATCCTGAGTGCTAGACAACATAATATCACGAAACCCTACACCATTATTACAAGACATGAGTGTTCATTTAGTTACTAGAATACTCAAATACTCTTAACAATGTGTTTACCATTACCCAAATTAAGTATTCATATGCAAGTGTAACTACTGTACTTTAGGAACACATACAGTATATATATATTTTCCAATTCATATCATTTGTTTACATTCAATTTCCTTTACAGACACCAAAGCTATTCCAACCACTAAATCAATGTTTTCAAAGTTACTATCGGTTAAAATAATTTTTAATATTTCTCATTCCATTCTGCAATATGATTTATTTAGTTGAACACCACAGCTTGCTACATGTTCACTGCTGGTGGAACTTACCACTCACCTTCCCAAAAAGTATAAACTAAATTTAAAATACGTTTAAGCTACTTTTTCTGTCAATGTACAGCTTTCTAATACAGTATACATCTGTAAATTTAAATTATCTGTACAGTATGTGGTAATGTCTATTCCATATAAACTCCCAAACTCTTTAACACAAGTCTGTGATTACATGTCACAAGTGAGGAGAAGGGAGTGCACGAGTGAATTGTGGCAAGAGAAATTACTGTCTGGAGGATGGCTTAATGAAACACATCTTCAGCATAAAGTGTATTAGATTACATTATTTTAAGTTTCAGTATGATATTTATCCTTTTCAGATCACTCATTAAATTTACAAATAAAGTAATGTCAATTAAGTTGCCTATACAGTAATTACCTTTCTAGTACAGAGTAAGATACAACAATACATTTTGTAATAAAGAAAATTAAAAACTTATATTTTCAATAAAATGTCCAATACAGTACTGTATATCCTGCAAAATACTCCACAGGTTAATGTGACATAGGTGAATCTGATCATTACATTATTCAAAGTTCTTAGTAATATTGCAAATGCCACATATTAATAAATGGATACATTCAACTAAATAAAATTCAAATAATGGAAAATGATGAGGGATACTGAATAATAATGGCATAAATTGGACCTCCTCAAAAAAAAAAAAATATTTATTGAATGTTGCAATAAATCAAGAACTTCCATCCTAACTCCATCATACCATTGTTATATGCTGTACCATTTATAAAGGCAATAAACTCACCTGCCATCATCTAAATAATATTCAACTTGAATAAAAAGCAACTGTGAAGACATTTCATCACTTAATTTGGGGCAGGCAGCCAAGTAGTAACCCACATGTCAGAGTACTGCATCTTGTGCACAATTTTGTTAAAGGTTCATTCAAAATTGGAAAAGTTACGTAGACACTTTAGCATACAAGTAGCGGTACCGAATTTTCTTATGAATTGTTTTAAATTTTCAAAACAAAGGAGGGGGAAATATCTTAAACGGGCAAACACAGCTTAGCAAGAATACCTAGATGTAATTGTAGGTGGTCAGCAAAACATATAAGCTAACATTATTACAATATCTTAATGACATTAATTCATATAAATTTCATGAAAAGTACAAGATGTAATTTATCTATATTAAATACTAACAGCCTCAGAACTGCATCTAACTACATGCCTTGGATGCCTAATAAGATAACCACATAGCAGAACCCTGTTAAAATCCTCGTATAAATCTGAATAAGCTACAGTACTTAAAATAACTGGTTTACCATCAAGTAAGGAGTAATGCTTCCATTCCCTTGTTACTGAAATGTCGAAATTTTTCTTAGTTGTACATTCAACTTGTTCATGTTAAATTCCCTCTAGGTACTTCTAATCATGGAATCGATCCTCTCATTGTTACATATAATAACTGTTACACATAAGATACCCTAATCTAACTGCTTATGGTAACAAATCCTGGCCCTGCAACACACTTTGAAATGCACACTGGCCTGCTAATTTGGATAGCATGGTTCTCTAGTTCCATTAATTATGGTAACTATGATTCTTTTACTCACAAGAAGCTTCCTTGAATACAATAACCTATTTAACCACTTTACTAAACTAAACCCTATCAGCATCCCCCCTACTTATGGAAAAAAAAATCAACACTGACATAATTCAGTTTATGACAAGAAATTCAATTTAGTTAGTTATTTCTTAGATACCAAACTGTCCATTTCACCTTTTCCCACAAAAATTGGAAAAAGATATATTGTATTATTACAGATTAGAACAAATATTGGACTAGTTTAATAAGTCACCATACATATTCTATACATGTATGACACTACTCGCTCTGAGCTGGACATATGCCCGAGCCATTCTTTTGACAGTCGAGATTGAACACACACTTGCTCAACAGATTGGACTGTTCTGATCTTCATGTGTAGTACAGTATACCCTACTTCATCACCATGACAAGAGATGGTTCAAGGATAAAATGAATGACTAGGAATATAAGCATTGCTAACATTGAAGTAGCCATCACACATTTTTGTATACAAATATGTTCATTTATGGCAAAACATATGTTCTTGCTTAACAGGACAGGGATGAAACAGTGTACAATGTATGTTCACAAAATGGCTGTCAATGTCAATCACATGGACTTATAAGTAGATGTAAATGGTTCAATTTCATGCCCAGAGAAACACTTCCCAGGAACCCACAAAAACTGAATCAGTCTGGTTTAACGTGGATTCCGTGCAGTTCTCGCCAGGGTCATACATTTCTATATGTTAGCAGGTGGTTAATGAAAAGGGTTGGGAGATCAGCATGAACCTCAAAGAACATTTTGGGAGTGAAATAAGATTTTACATGTACTGTACCTGAATACCAAACATGTCTTGCATATGTGATTTGAAGTTATGATGGCAAAATGAAGCTGAAAAGGATATGGTTAATGAATGAATAAAAATTCCTTAAGGGCAAATAGGTACACTAATGTTAAAGAATGACCCTGAGCATCTATAATTAATATGAAAAACTTAGGATAAAGTGAGGCCAGATTGAGAGATGAATGGAATGGAAGAATGAAACAATTTATTTGGTTAAGAAAAGCAAATTACTTTGTTCCACAATAACAAGTTTGTGGTGTAAACATACACAAGATTTCAGTTTACAAATGTAAAGTATTGTTACAATACCCAGAGATTTACAGTATGTCACTAAATATATCACACCAAAATTTATAAGCACATTCTTCGTTCTCATCAACTTTAATACTGTAAATATTTTAGCTACATCCTCTTCAATAAATGGTTGCAGACCCATTAAACCTGTCCTAATATTCCTCTCCAACTTAGCCCAAATTTTGGCCAACTTAACCATATACAGTAGATCGGAACCCCTTAAGAATGGACCCGAGTAAAATTGGTTTAATTGGGGAGCATTAGAATGAAGGCTAATCTGCACCGAGTCCCAATACTAATAGGACAGAGGAAGTTAGGGGCCCCTGTAGGATTGATGCCTATTAGAACTGGGACTCATTTGACCAATGAAGAAATTTCCTACTTTCAAGGTTCTCCACACTAAATGAACAGGGTCCTGTCACTTCTGTGTTGTTAATAGTGCCAGCACACATCACAAGAATGAAATCATATTCACAGCCCAGAACAATAAGGTCATCTTATAGGACTATAGACCAAGTATCACATATATTGTTAAACTCATTTAAGTTTGCATTACAATTCCTTTTCCAGTTCTTGAAATGTAAACAGCAAAATTGAAAGTTTATCATCAACTATAAATAGTATTCTTCCAAGTATAATTACAACAAGGCCTTTGAACAATGAAGTGTCTTCATAATATGGTTATACAGAATTACAGAAACAGTAGCTAAGCAGTACCAGGGTAAATGAAAAGATTTGGGACATTACCAAAATTCAACACATAACAAAATGGTTCCTGGACTGATTTTGGTAGAAATCCCTAGAACAAAAACCACATTGGAGAAATTTCACTATTAAAAAAATAAAATTCAAACAAAAACCGTATTATGCAGATAGAATTGTATAAAGTTCTTTTTAGGAATGAAAAAAATATTCTTTTCTTGTCTTTCTTCTGTTGCACTAAATTATTCCTTTAAACAAAGGCTTTGCAATAAAGGAAAAATATTAAACACAAAACCAGCTTTGAATTTTTAATGCCTTCAAAATTATCTAAGAGCAGTGATGACACAGCTAATTAGTGATAAAAATACAGATTAATTACATATTCCATGTCACCAAGTCCTCATACATTAACACTTCAAATATTATATTTCTGAGGCACAACCTAAGCACCACACGGGGTCCTTCATGCAGAATGTTCATTCCACACGGAGTCCTTCATGCAGAATGTTCATTCCACATGGGGTCCTTCATGCAGAATGTTCATTTCAATCATGTATGTGTTAACAAAATGAATCAGACTTTCTGTGGTGGTGTAGTTTACATAATTGGCATCATGGAGTCCTTCATATCATACAAGCAACTTACCAAGAGCCTACATATGGTTAGTTGTAATCTTTTAATGAAGAGACCAAACACTCCTACAGATTTTAACATTTAATAATTTGATAAGTTCACTTGCCTCCAAAGTCTAGTACCTTCTTCAATTCACCCTTTAGGACAGGCCAAAAAAAATTTGTGTAACTCCTTTCATAGGAAGTTATGGTCAATATGCATAATATCGCTTCCTAAATACACCGCTCACTGGTCTGCTCATTAGTGAACCCATGCTTCACAAATTGTGATACAGAGGTTCAGAATGAAGCGGTAAAATCCAGATGTGGATAAATAATGTCAATCCCTCTAAAACATAAATATTGCAAAATTCACTTCTCTTTCCTTATATGTTCCTCACTTTTAGGAAATTTCTCGGGAAGAAAGTCCTTATTGTGGTTCAATCGCTCCCTGAGTGATGTACGCATGTGACCAGCGAATGATTCTCCAAGCTGAGTGGCTGCTTCACCAGCTACACTGTCCATAACTACACGGTTCACACCTGCACCACGCATACTGTGCCGTAGCGTGTCTGGTTGGAAAATTAAAGTATTAAAGTTTGATGAACAAAATGATTCCTAATAAAGTACAATTATACTCTGAACACCCACCTGTGCATGTCACCACTATCAGTTTACAAAGCTGAAATAAAAATGGTTCACGACCTCAAAGAATACAAAATTTCAACCTGACATCACAACACACAAAAGGCAAAAGCCAAGAGACTGGATAGTGAATGTAACCTTAAATTAACAAGGTTGTTTCAAACCTCAAGTTAAAAAGTCTTACTTCATTTTATTTAATTTTATTTAAAGAATATATATGCTCAACGGCATACACATACAGGGTGAAAATACTACCCGACATACCCACCCTCCTAGAAATAAAAAACTATTAAAATAAAAATATAATTACCTTGAACAACCTGGTGCACAGACCCATGAGGTTTATGCTGTGAAGCCAACTTACGACGTTTTAGAGGCATACCACAGAGATAAGCATCACTTAAACTTGTATCTGGCACCCCTCGTCGTTGCCTCTCCACATCCCTTGTTATCACGGGGAGCCAATCCTGCAATATGTACTTCAAATTTAGTGTTGAAACACTTCTCTATTACAAAACAGTATATCACTTACAATTCAGGTTTCCATACATCTTGATTCACCCCAAACTTTTTTTTTTTCACATTCGCCATTAACTTTCTCCTCTTGAGACATTTCCAAAATTATTCACTAACATTTATACATTCCCCTTTGAAATGCTAACAAAGGCAGTATCAACCCCCTTCTCCAGTTCTTTTGTTTCTCTTACTGACCAATGTATAAAACATTCTCTTTTCTATCCATTTTTTCCCCCACTCCTTGGGGTATATCAACTCATTAATCCATCTCTACTGACCCATATCTAGTCTGACCTACAATATTCTGGGAGTGACCCCCTCTCTTTAAAGAAATATTAACACAAAGAAAACTTTCCTGTCTCAAATTGCCATCTACAGTAAAATAATGACACTAACTCCACTCTAAGATTTACCACATTGTATCAGTCAATGTCTTTGGTGCCTTACAGGAATCATTATAAAAAAGGCCTTTCACGAAAAATAACTACCAATTGTAAAACTTGCAGTGATATTAGACCAGGTATGACAGCCAGTATATGGTTCAGTGAAAGCATGATATGACCAATACACTTTTCCTTGGTCTGTCTCTTGATGTCATTATTGATGAAAATTTGAATGAAAATATTAAGGGTATAGAAGTGTGATGGTTTCAAAGTTAGCAAATGACAGTTAACATACAAGAAACAGAGCATGCATAGTGAGTACTGTACAGTATATGGAATGAGTGGAAGCTACTTGAGGCAGCCATGAAATTCTAAGGAAATTATGAAAATATGATCAGCTCTTCAATTGAATGAGAAATAAAGACACAGTAAGGACAAAACTTTTAACACATTACCTGAGGAACAGCTGAATGCCAAGGTTGTGTCCCTCCATTAATGATTATTGGCGGTTCTTCAGTTAATGAATCTTCCTCCTTTTCTCTATCAGTCTTTCCAGTTGCACCTTCTACAGCTATTTCTAACTCTGACTCAATTGCAGTAGTTGTAACTTCTTCCATGCAACCCACTTCCTCAACTTCCATAGGCTGGATTAGAGAAAACAATTATTACCAATATGCATCGGCTTTGATTTCACTCAAGAGCCTCTCCATAAAGCTCTATTTGGATCTAACAATGCAGACAGCATAAACCCAGTCACAGAGCCAAACTTTAAGTGATAGAAGGTACACATTACTATATCTGCAAACCAGAGAACCCCGTAAGTGTTTACTCAAAGGAGTCGATGGACGCATGATCATAGCAGCCAATTCAACTTCAAAACTTCAAGCAAAATATTATTACACCAATGTCCCCACTATGAGGATATGACCACTAGACTGCCAATACTTTTCTCTTAGACTCCATTGTAAACTGAACTGTGATAATTTGTTTCATTCTAAGGTAATTGCCATCAGTGATTTTTATCACTGAGGAGACATTACCTTCACTCTACATGGAATTTCAGAGAAACATCACTGGCAAAATGCTCTACAAATGTACTGATATATCAACTCTAATACGTCTATTCTAAGATCAAACTAAAATGTCAGAATAAGGACTCTTTCGTCAAACCCTGTTCCCGAGTTCTTTTCTGTAAATATTAGCCATTACTGACAAAGTACATTGCCATCTCCCAAAATTATGCTTTAATAGTAAGAAACTAAATGACTTTGGATTCATGTTAGTCAGAATGATTTGACAATAGCACTGGCCTATCTTCAACTATCATGATTTCCTAATAACTATTGTATAATCATTCCATGTCTGTATCTTTCTTTGCAAAGCATAAATATACCTTGAAAACATTGGTCCATAAGTGCAGCACAAACTTAATATCAGCTGACAGGCCTGCACAAGGACACTGATCATGATACTTTTGTCTATAACATCTAAGCAATTCTTAAACATATGCAAAAATTTAAGTGAGCTAATATTAGCTGTAATGAGATGCTAGATCACCAATGTAAAAAATAATTTAACAATTTAACAACTATTCTTATGTTATACTGGTCTGTTACACTGTCACACAATTGTGAAACATCTAAAAATTTCACATCAACAAAACCAACAAGACTGAACATACTTCTACTATAGGCCCATTGGAAGGCGCTACATTAATAACATTATCAGCAGCTGGAGTCTGCTCAGGGGCAGCAGCTGGTGGGGGAGCAGGCTGTGTTGTAACAGATCCATTTGCATTTTGTCTTCGGTTGCGTTCTTCTTCCATCCTTCGCCCCTCATCTGGGGACACCACATATCGCCGAATGTGATCATCTGTTATGGTCATTCGGCTCATCATGGATCTTAACTGCATTATTGATGTGTTGACAGACCATGATTGAATTTCTGGACTCACTCCTGCCATTATAGATCGCTGGAAGAAACACTAGCCTTAACACCATTGTACTGTATACATAAGCATGAAATAAGCTTTAAAATATCTAAAATAGAATACAGTAGACTATACAATTTCTATCTTTAAATAATGCTTAAGCTTCATGATGAACTACTAAACACTTACCATGATATCTAATTCTAAAGGCTTGTAATGAAAATCTTGCTCAAACTTTAAGTTACATTTTTCGAAGGAGAGGAAACCCCGGGCTCAAAAAATAACAAATAACTTTTACTCTTGCATTACTGGTACTTTCTTTTATGTATTAATTTCTAAGGTACAAACACATGATCCTGAGACATCTCAGGCTTCACCAAAAAGAGAAACTTACAACTCTTTCTTGAAGTACTCGCTCCAGACCCTGGGCACCATCCGTAAAACAGTGGAGTGAAAGAGCTATAAATTCCCCTAGTGCCCGACGAACTAATGACACCAGTGATGGCCCAAAGGTTTCTGCATCCGCTATTGAAAAATAAAAAAAATTACAAGTAACACCAAAAGAAACTATATATTAACAGCCACAAATACATAATTAGTATAATTTCAAATTAGGTACTGTATGACATTATAGTGAAGTCTGGTTAGTGGCAACTTCTGGTTACATGATGTCCAGTTAGTGTAAAATTCAACAGTAGACATGCACACACAAGGAAAACAATGAAATACCACTTACTATGATTTAATACCAAGTTGAATATATCATGTAGCCGATGTCGGATAAAATTGTGCACTGTGTTGACATAATCAATACCTTCATGCACATGTGCATCTCCCTGTAAAGATACAATGCTTGCTTTAATAAAGAAAATCCTGGATAAATCTACTCCACTCTGATAAGTTATGGGTCTAACTGGACAGTGATAAGGTAACTATACCTGTACAGTAAAGTCAAAGCCTTTCTCACAAGGTGCAGGAAGCCAGAATCAATTGTTATTTGGACATCTCTTTAATATAAGAGTCAACATGATCTGTGAGTTCCTCCTGTTGATGGAGCCTATTTTTGATGACAAAACTCAAAATGAAAAGATAGAATAATCCTGTTCATGCTAGTGTACACTCGGGAGGTAACAAATATAGAAGGCTGCATTCTGAAATTTTTAAAAGTTCCATAAACTGAGAGTAATGAAGACTAAACCAGTATATTATTACATGAAAAACAAATAATCTCTGTGCAGTGTATAAAATCCACCTAATCAAATTATGCAATGCTAACATGACTCGCTATACCCCTGTATGGTTATGACCTAAAGCATAGCATTTATTAAAATTAGCTGTGATCTGAATAAACTTACTAACCCAAACAAATAAGACTGAAGGCCAGTACTAATGGGATGAAGTTTTAATGGAAACCAATTTTAATAGTTAGATCAGATCAAATTTGATCCTAATAATATTGTACTGCATCCCATCTGGCCTGAAACCAAAAACTAATACAGTAGTCAGTTCTCCTATAACACTGTAGGTGCATTCCTGTAGAACATCGTGTTATAGAAATACTGTGTTTTAGTAACTTAATTCAATGGGAATTAAGGGGTAGTGGGTTCGAGAACATGACTGACAACTTTTTTTTACAAGTTCCTATTATTTTTAGTTTTTGTGTTCTTTCATAATAACTTCTTTTTAGTTTGATATCTTTCATTAATAAATTAAAACACATAAAAGGGGAAAATTTTCTATTATTGCATGTTAATCTATATTGTTGAGCAATACAAAATGTTGCCATGAAGAGTAAAAATTATGAAATTAATGGAGTGCGACTCATTTAACAGTTTTAATGATAAAACCTCTTTAAATCAAAACATTTCTAACCATAAGAAATGTAAATACACTTATGAAATTGTTTAGGAGACAAATAATATATAGTCAAACAGTTCACAATAACGTGTGTGATATATACACAGGCTGAACAATGGCCAAGGCAGGTGGAAAACGTTACCAAGGCTGGCAAGTCTGATTTTCTTGTCATTATCAAATCCCTCAAAATTCATATAAATTAAATTTCAATATTTATTCCTTGATAAAGGAAGCAGGGTCCTAGTGCTGTCACTAGGTACCCCTGTACAATAACACCAGAAGCATCTGGCAAGTGTCACCGAGATTCATTACCAAATCAAGTGTTTCAATACCAAATTTTTTAGCATACAGTACAGTAAAAAAAATAATTGTATTATGGAAAAAAACAATCCTCACCGTTATATAACTGAAGTGTAGATAAAATTGTTTACAATGAGTCAGTAATAATTCAAAATATACTGGGCAGTGAAATCATCTCTGCCAAACCTCCAAGTTCACCCCTTAAGTTCATACATGTTAACTGTGAATTTATTCAGGGTTAATACCAAATCATTTTCATTCATTACCAAATGGATTTGTCATTAATTAGTTTCTACCATAGGCAGCACCTAGAAGCATCTACCAGCATTCCACGTAGAGAGAGACTACGCGGAGGCAACCGCAAAACTGCTTATTCCTACAGATATTGAAACAGTTTATTTAAGCAGAATAATACAGATACAAGAGTGGATAATAATAACAACATTGACATGGCTGAGCCAATCGCATTATACCCAATTTGCATCCTCGTTGTAAAAAATGTGTTCCCAATACATTTGCCATGTTATGCTGTAACTAATTCGCCTTATGAAAACACGAATTATAGGAGAACCGACTGTATCCATTTCCAAGGTCAACTGGTGCTGGAGTGATAAAAAGTCACTTACCTATTAAGACAACATCTTGGGCAATCTATGACATAGGCATGTGCTCTACACCATGTTATCCACTACTCATTGTAAAGCTAATGTGATATTTTACATAAATTTAACAAAAATAAATAAAAAAAATAAATGGAGAAAATATGATATGAAAATTCTGGAAGTACACCAACAACTTACTGCAGTAAGAACAAGATGAGGATGAAGATCACGAATAACATTATCAATGGCACGGTCGAGATTCTCCTCAGTGGGCTGACTTCCTTGAAGAGCTCTCTCCCTCACAAATCGTTGCAAAGGAGCACGCAGTTGATTCACAGTTGTTGCACGTCCAAAGAAAAGTTGAACAAGGTCCCCAATGGACAATGAGAGAGCCTAATAAAAAATAAAAACCTTTCACTGTTGATAATTCATGTGTTTGGAACTTTGGATATGTCAATATGAGAAAGCTCAATATGAAATGCAACCACTCAAATGGTTAAATGGAAAATGGGTTGAGAAATGACTGAAATAGACAATACACAGAACTAAGACAAAGCATCCTCTGAACTATTCCCACCTTGAGCAAGATGTCTAATTTCTTTTTGTTTTCAAACATTTTAAGCATCATGCATATATACATGCTAGTTCTCTCTTCATGCATACCAAACATACACGATCATCTCATTTTCTAAACTTCAGCCTTTACCTATGACCATCGTTTTTCACACCATAGTTTTATTCCCTTTAGTTACAAATACAGTTAGTTAACAGTTTCTTTCATCTTATACTCTATAGATTTGTTAACTCAATTTCTCTTATTACAATAAACATAACTCCACTTTGCATACTTCCTATTTGAGAGTCGCTTCAGATATCTGCAGTGACTGTTCCTTTGGGCACATCGTAATGACCGAGTCCAAGATCAGGCCCCCAATGCTAAGTGATGCATAACTAAATCTGCTACCATCTTGGTATTCTTTTAATAATGGCTACAATGTGTACTTTACCCAGTTTATGCAAAAGTACCAAAGGAAGCAATCCTCCAAACCATGAAAACTGACATGTTCTTCCAGTACAGTATTACATGCCTCCATCAAAGTACAAGTACAATAAGTCCATGATACTAAACAATAACCCATCTCAAATTAAGGACTGGAACTATCATGAGTGATGATAGGACATATAAAAATGTACAAGATGGCTGGAAGGATCAAAACAATAAGCAAATAATACAAGCAAAGCTGAATTTTTCTTTCAGTGATGGGAAAGAAAATATTGTACTCCGTTTCTCTATTTCTAAGTGCAAAAGTGAACCAAATCTCCAACTCAAATCGATAGATTTTTCAAATAACTTGGACAACCACAAAAGAAATTATTCAATGTGGTGAAGGCTACAAAGTGACCTTTAAGGTGCAACCTTTATATTTATTATATTCTTATCAATCCTAATTTCAAAAATTTTCTTGGCCTACACCCAACAATGAAAACTGGCCACCATTTTTAATACTGTACTTTGTCAAAAATCAAAACTTCTGACATTGTGCTGTGATCAACCTTCATCAAATTATTAGTATTCCCCCAAACCATCATTCAAACACCTCTCATTAAGTTCATCAAAGTCTGTCAACATATTGAAATTTGGTTGCACACAAAGTAGGTATGCAAGTGCAGGCATTCATTAAATATGGACACTAGGCAAGCACACATAAAGAAGAGTAATCTTAAAAAAACAATACCAAGCATTGCAAAAAATTAATGTGAATAGAGTATAGGATTTTTGTAGTTTCAGGGTTATTGGATGCCACACTTGACAATAAGGATCAAAATTTAAAAAATAAATACAAAATATTGTAATAGAGCTGAGAACCATGACAAAGAAGTTTCACAAAGGTGACCTTAAAAGTAACTCCAGTAGAAGAAAGATTAGCTATGTGAAGTAAAAAAACAAGCTTGGTGTAGTGTGTACTCCCTAATTTTGCAGAACAGGCTGCATGCATGATCTTGCCAAGGTGGGTAACAGGATTTATAATAATTGTTAAGCAATATGTGCACTGAGTAGTTGATTCATTGGGTAAAGTTGAGAATGTAATGACACTAAATGGCTCTACTTTACTACAGCAGCAACTCTTTACAAGTCATTTTCAGCTTTAATTATCTTTTGACATATCTCACACACTGAACTAATATGTAGTCTATGAAACCCTCTGAAACAATGCATCCAATAAGACATCATCTCACCCACCTGACCAATGAATTCAGGTCGTCAGAGTAAGCAGAGAAACTGACATGGTACATTTCCTGGTGTCCATTTCGCCTACAAAACTGTCAACACATTGAGTCTACCTTAGTGAAGTCTGAGTTAAAGCAGCCATTTAAACAAAAGCCCATCATTGGAGAAAAAAGTTTCCATACATCCAACCTTCACACAATGTGTAGTGCTGATAGCTTAACCAACCCAGCGGAACTAAACTGAAGTACATGTACTCGCTGAAAGAACTAATTGACATGTCCATGCTGATGCTCTTTACAAACAGATCTATTTTCATCCATGGTTAGATTGATACATTTTTTCATAATGGGCAAAGCAGAGGAATAGTCAGGCATATATGATGTGCCATAAATTTAAACCTACTATGTCAAACTGCTGCACTGAGGACAAATGAAATTGACACCAGCTGCATTGAATGGGTTACAGAAAACAAATTTCCTTTGGAAGGACTTTCTCTTATCGGTATGAAGTCTAAATATGTGGTGAATAGACAGCTACCATTATATGATAGCCTAGTTGCTGTAACCAAACGATAATGGGCATCCTGGATACAACTCGACCAAATATACCAGAATATTTGCTTTGCCTATAATCCATAAAATTCTGGAGATATCTTTTTCAAGGAAAAAAGGTTAAATTGTAAAAAGCCAATTAATAGAACATCTAATAAATGTATAAAGTCAAAGATTTTATTTTTGTTTTCTCATCTACACTAACTCAGAAGCTTATTAGTACTAATTACTATAAGTTCTACAACCATCTCCCATAGGTCTCCAAACTTACTACAGTGTTAAAAAGTTGATAAAAGAGGGAGTCCTCTTCTCCTTCACTGAACATGCCACCATCAAATGGCTGTAGAAATTCATGAAGTGAAGAACCAGACTGCTGACTATTACTGTTTCCACTTTCTGAATTTAACGAACCAGATACTTGAGACATAACACCCTGAAAAGAGAATTGTGATTATCATCTTCAATGGAAATAAAAAACTGTCAGATGACAACAAATAAAAAATGTGTAATGTTATACTTTGTGGGTTGCCTTGCCAGACTGTAAACGATGGAAGTCTGCCAAGAACCCCCATTACTCTGTTCTAATCAAATTGCATCCGGCTCCACATTAGTCAAATTGACTTGAAACTGTATTTGATAACTTTAAAACTGTTAAGTTTCATGAGCCGAAGCCCTTGGTATATCATCTGTTAACTAATTGCTTACATAGTAATGGCCCTATGTAGTGACAATGATCCATATCACTTTCTCAACCTAGACCCAATTGTGAATAGTCTTTTGCAGTCCGTCTTTTCCTTACACAAACACCTAAATTATATAATTTTGTCTCCACAAGGCAGCTGGACTCTGTTTCCCCTTCTTTGGGTGCATTAATCCTGCTGATCATCTGGTAAATAAAGATTATAGACTCCAATGACAATGTATTTTCTTTTGTATTTTACAGCATACCTGTATAAGATGCACTTTTCTATCTTAAATAAAGCTAACAAAAATCAGTGTGTCTTATACATGAAGATGCAGTCTCCTGCAGGTGAATGAATCCCCATTGCAGTCTCCAGCAGGCTAAATTCTACCTAGCCCAACTCCAGAATTAAAAATATGTTAATGCATACTTCAACACATTACAGTATTATTATTTTCAATTAATCAATAAAAGAATTATTGTAAATATAAAAGCTGGATTTATAACAGATGATAACCCAAGACGATTAGTGTCAGTACGGCAACCCAATTAACACTAAACGAGGGATACCTGTACTGCCTGTAATATCCTTATACTAGGCATTATAGGTTCTCAATAACTTTCACATAAAAAGGAATGAAATATAATATGTGAGTAAAATGAAACTATCAACTAACCTGTACTAACTGAGCAAACATCTGATCACTGATCTGTGGCTCACTGCCATCTGCAGCTTGCTGCTGTGACTGCTGTGGTTGTTCCGGCTGTTGCTCTTCTTGCTGTTGTGCTCCAGACCTTTGTCTACCACTAAATGCCTCAGCCATCAAATTTGCAAAAAGAGCAAGCGGATTGCCAGAAGATGCTGTAGGCGAGACTCCAACTTGAGGACGAGCCTGAGCAGACTCTGAAGAAATTTCTCCTGGCTGTGAATGTAAAATCAATTACTGTATAAGAAACTTAACAGAATATAAAAATATATAGATGAAAACATAGGACACAATGATTCAAAGCTGCATCTTTGCTTATGATGTGGGCCACCTGTAAATGAATGGTCTTAATACTGTACTAGAGGAATACTGCACAACACTAGAAAATTTTAATTATTACTTATAACTATAAATGTTAAAAAAAAAAGTACAGGTATGATACTTTAAGAAAAAACAAAAGCATTCAGCTATAAGTTAAAAAAAATATATATTAATAAATAAATAAATAAATGAGGAATACCATCCACCACCAAGCTTCACATACCAAAAGCTGATCCACACCATCACACCAATCACTCTGTGTGGACTTTTGGACTCGATTTCAGGCACAACATTCTGCTGATTTCTGGCTTAGTAAATAATCATATTTAGAAATATTACTTTATATCATAACATATCAAGAGAGGAAAATATGACTTCCACTTTCTGTAGAACTGACATACCCGTGTGCTTGCTGCTGACCTTCTGTGCTGACCCGAACCGCCTCCAGCTTGGGTCTGGTGAGAAGAGATGCCGAGGAGGCTTAGCGATCGAGTAATTGAACGAACACCGAGTACCTATAGTTCACTAAATTTTCCAATATGCCACATTTGAGTTTCCTAATTTTCCACTTACATGACTCATTCCATTTTACATTTGCTTATCACTTTAGGCCACAACTATCCAGATTATTTTCCTCACATTTCACTCCCACTTGTCGGCAACAAAATCTGTCTTGCACCTTTAAATCTTATCATTATTCCTAGTAAGAGCTTATTAAGGATTTGATTTCTACACTTGAGGTACTTTCATTCCTAACTCCAAACATTAGCCCAAGATTATTGTATATACGTATACACTATAGCTATACGGTAGAGGGCTTGCATAATGAACTAAATTTTCACTACTGTACTTTCAATATTTTTCTCCCAAGTACACACTTTATATCTTTGCTCAATTGCTTTTTCAAATCCATTGAACTATAATACATGCAACTTTCAATATTTTTTATTACTAATATGTAATCCACTCAACCATGCTCTACCACCAAACAAACTCATCTCTTACTTTACCATTTGTCATGTTTTGATTTCTCTCAGGTAGCATTAAAAAATTATCAAAATGTGGAAAGACTCAAGAAGTTCAAGAAATTGTGATAACCCAAGCATAAAATAGATGGATGAAATAGGCCAGCAAAATAAAATAAAAGCAGTGATATGAAAAAATCTGCACAAAGCACAAACTTAACATATTTAGCCAGAAAATACTTTATTACTAGAGTAACTTTCAGCAAGCATTTTTCTAATTATTTAGTTAATTAATTTCTCAATGATAACAGTCATGTTGAATAATACTATACAGTTATTCTAGTTCTTTCAGTGAAAAGGAACACGTGTTAAAAATTTTGGCACATAAGACAATATTATATGTCTTAGCAGAAAATTCTGATAAAACATTTTATGTGCATCAATGTCACCTAATGAGTTCAGTCAACCAAGGGGATTTGATGATACCAGATTTTACTTAAAAGTGATTACTTTGACTTCTAGGCATCAATTATTGGAAAAAATCAGTCTGTGTTCTTAAGGTAGCAAGTACTGTACTGCAATGACTTTCACGAATTCCAAACCTTGAAAAAATATACTGTACAGTGCTCAATGGTTATGTACTGTATAGTATCATGGAAACAATTTTACATAAAATTTAGGAAAACTGTTCTACCTAAACTGTGGAGCAATATTCCAACACCCTGCATACTATAAATGTCATTAATTGTAAATCAATGGCACTTGTGAGAACTAAAGGTTAAGTTCTGGTTCCCAAAATACTACCCAATTTTTCACTTCTATTCCACTAATTTTTTTAGTTTCAATTGACACATTAGAAGAGATATAGTCAACCTGATATAAAGGTATTGACACTTCATCAAACACATTCACCCCCTCCCCCTCTGAAACCCCCTCTCATCTTTCTTTCCTCTTCTTGACACTCCCAAAGAATGAAGAAGTGATGAAAGAAGAAGTTAGAAAAGAGATAGACATACAGTACAGCACCCAAAGATAGCTTCACCCTCTCACTTGAAAAGAAAGAGGGAGATCTCCTTCAGAAGATTCATTTATTGAAAAAAAAATCATATTTACACAAGTGAAAGTGAAAAAAAAAGTAAATCCAATCAGGATCAGAGTGAGTCAACAACTATCAATCACCATGTCAGTGTGGCATAGTGAGGGGCATGGGGGTGGCATCTGTGTAATCAGTTCATCGCTTCCAACCACAAAACCCATCTTGAGTAATATTTTCAACCTTTTTACTTTTATATCATTATTGTTTCTCTTTATTGGATAATGTGTAACAAGTAGAGAAATTAAGAAAAGGTGTAAATATGATTGAATGAACATTTCTGAAAAAATTATACTTGTTAGGATTGGGTGTTTAAATTTAACAATGCAATAAATAGCAGATTTTTTTCAACTTTTAAAAAACATTACAAGTATAGTTTATGCAATATACAATACAGTATACCATCTACAGTGACCCCTCGTTTAACAAACGCCTCGGTTAACGAAATTTCGGTCAAAGGAACTGCCTTCCATAAGGATCTTCAATTCGGTTAACGAACAAAAATTCGGTTAACGAATTTCTTACGAACCGACCTCAACTTGTTTTCGCTTGCACTGACCGGGCAACCAGCTTTAGTATCAGTCCGCCAATACGTTAATCGGTTCTAGGGCTTAAATTCCTTACTATTTTAGTAAATATCAAGAAGTTTATACTATTCAATAATTTTAAAAGTTTAATATTCAATTTTTTAGTCATTTTAACAATTATTAAACATAATTGAAGGTAAAGTGACTAGTTTAATGAGTGGCATCCAGCCTCTTAACACAGCAAACAGGTGTTAGTCTCTCTCTGTTTTCACTGGAGGTAACATCTTGCTTGACTCTCTCTTCAACTAAACGCTTTTTTTCTGTGTTTCCAAGCAAATTATTGGTCATTTTGAAATATATTTTACATATTGACAATATATAATGCAGTGCAGTGTTGATTTAAAGAAAATAATCTTGAATTACACCAAGAGAGCTAAAATTTAATGGGTGAAATGGCACCATGGGGTGACTTCTCTTCCATCCCAATGCCTTCTCTTCTTCCTTCTCCTCCACCCCCATTCTAAATCCCATCATCATCATCATCATCATCATCATCATCATCCAGGAGCCTTCTACATACACACCTCAAAGTAAGTGAACTTTTCTACCTTTTTTGTTGAATTTAGAACATTTTCGGTGAGCTGGAACCAATTACCCAAAAACCCATTGAAACAATGGTTTCGGTTAACGAACTTTTCGGTTAACGAACGACCTTCTGGAACGGATTGAGTTCGTTAACCGAGGGGTCACTGTACATGAAGTGCAAAAAATCTGCAATATATTGATATTACAATTTCCCAGTCAAATTATTTTATAAAGCATTATTAGGTATTTTCCAGTATCATAGAGCAAAGGAAGTGTATTTAAACAGATCATGCATAATTTGGAACACAATTCAATGGGGTAGGAGTGGCAAATTGAAAACCCATGGACTGGACAAGATCTACTATATGTTCTTTTCCACCTCGTGAATTAGAATAACTTGGAGCCAACTGTACTGTATTTTTATTTATTTTTATTTTTGTTTACATTTTGAATAACCCTCACTATACATATCTAACAAAAATTTACATTAAGTGATTTCACATTTTACTTTGGTGTGTAAACTCTTGACAATACACTTAAAACTAGACAGCAAGGATACAATAAAGTAAGCCCTACCTGTGCCCGGTGTCTCCTCCTCGTAGCTGGCCGAATATGGTGACTTTGACATGGCAGGAATGGGTCAAACTGGTTCATCCCCATTCCTGGCAAATTAAGAGGCGTCACGTGCACATGAGGTCGGTGTGTCACTCGGGTTTGAGTCACATTGGTTGTGTTGGTGCCACTGTGGGTATGAACAATACCTTGTAATTAAAATTCTCTTCCTCAGGTTGCAAAAACTATGACTAAGTGTTGAAGTGCTTTAGTGAAATTAACAATCTGTACTGTAAGGTTTAAAAGATAAATTTGAAAAGGGTTTACAAAGGTGTTGAAAAGGTGGAATATTGACAAAATACTGATATAGTAAAAACTCTGAATACCAGATTAGTGCGAGCAGAGTCCTGTCTGCTGTTGGACACGCTGCCGAGGGTTTTTTGGCACCCCTTGGTAAGGTAATTCAAAGTAACATTCCTGGACTACAAAAAAATCTAAAAGAGCAGGAATTTGTTACAAATTGACAATATTCTGTATATCAGGGAATTACATATAAAATAAAAATACCAGGTAAACTGAAGAAAAGTGGTCAATCCGCTTTTGAATTCCTTCCCAAGCAACCAGAAATATGTCAACAATACGTGCAAGGGTGGAGGCGATGCAGCACACAAAATACTCTCTCAACCTGTCTTGTCTGCTAAAACTCTATACAAATATCAGACCAAATAAAAGTCCTTTATTTGGAGTATCCAGTATTAAGAATTTTTACTGTACAGCTATTCAAAATTCATCGTCTTATAATACCTAAATAAAAGATTTCCCATGTGGTTCTGGTAATGAGGAAAGAAGGAGAAACAAGAGTAAGACTACTGTAGTTAGTTTACCTATATCTCAAAAATTCTGTAAACTCAGGTCATTTAAAAATTTCCTTATGTCCATCTGAGATTTTCTCAATAAAATACAGAAGCACTAGTTCAAGTCTAGTTAAGGTTAAGTTACCGGAGTCACAAAGTGCAATGAACTGTAACTATCCCAAATGTGCTACAATACAATAAAATCTCAGACCATAACTTCCACCTCTCATATTTATGGAAAATGATGTGTACAAAAAATTTGGGTAAGGATCATGATAATTCATGTTAAATGACCCAGATTTTCCCACACCAAATGGCACATAAGGATTAAGTAAAAGTGAAGCAATAAAAGCCATAAATTAGTTATAAAGATAAACTTGTAGCCTTTACTCCTTTACGTGTTTGCTCAGCTCTTGCAAAATTTAAATACAATGCAACATTACCCATACAAGCCACTCTAGCTCCAGCTTAGTTTCATGTGTATCAAATTAGAGATATATTACCTGAGGCTGTTTATAAAGCAGAAACATGGTGCAGGAGTTGGTGTATTCACTTCAAAAATATGTGCAAAAAATCAGCCATATTGCAATATCATCTTCCAAAAATGTTAGGTTTTAATGCCCCAGGTTTCCCGCTTAATTAATTTTAAAACAGTTTAAAAATTAAGTAAAAACATTATAAATTTTGACACTGGACATCTTCCAGGAAATATAATTTTCTGATCATTTGGCATCAAGGTGGGTCAACATTACCATGGATTAACAAGGAACTGGTGTACCCAGAGAATGTATGGCACTGTACTGGAGTAAATTTATGTAACAATTTACTTTTGTTTCTCCCTCATCAAGAAAGTGGTACGTACATAAATGCTCTGCCTACAACATTTAATATAAGCTAGAGACCATTTCGCTACCCTTTTCTAGGAACTAATGCCAATGCAAATTATTATTGAAGTACTATATACAGTATGCTGATTTGCCTATGAAATCAGTAAAGCAGTCTCCACTTGCTTACACTAAATAAAAAGAAATGCCCCAGCAAGTATGCACAAATGTAAGAAAGAGTAAGAATTGGAGTGAAGACAAAAGTTAAAATAGAGGAACACACTAGATGAATGATAGCAAGAAAAAAGCTCTCCTTGAAGGTTCAAGTTAATGAGGATAAAATCTTTTCATGAGAACACACTTCTCCTTATGTAGTACTTCCATGAATGACTGACACCATCCAATGAACTACCTTTCATACATCTTACATATGTACTGTATGTGTGTCATCAACTTTTGTGTAGCTAACATGCGGATGGTTCTACAGAACCTTACAGATAAGATTCCATATCCATAAGTAATTTTCAAATCATTACTAGCAATCTAGAAAAACATTTGCATGTAATAGTTTCAATATCAAGTATTAGTCACCTGTGTGTTCTTTCTTCATATGATCGACAAAAAAAAAATATGCGTGCTTTCAATACATTCATAAGACCAAGATAAACAATATACGTTCAAAGTCCCTCACTGCCAAAGCAAAATGTCTGCAGCCATGCTTACCAGAAGCCAAGATTTGCAGACTGTGAGCTAGCATGAAAATCAGAAAAAAAAGTACGAAGAGTGCGTTTAGATGAGGACTCGACCAGATGAATGGTTTATCACTTATAACATGGCAGCCATCTACTACTGAGCCTCCTGGAAACATGGATGAGGAAAAAAAAAAACATTTGTTCCCAAGTTAAAAAGTTTCCATTTAAACAGTGTAGTGGAAAACAATTTTGCAAAAGATTTTCATGGAGTGACACCAAGATAATTTGCATGTATTTAAAATTTTTGTTAATGATTTAAAATATTAAAATAAAATAAATAAATAAAAAACTTGTGACCATGAGAGCCAGAAATGAATAGATAAGTCCCATGTCATATACGTATAGTATATATACTGTACAGTACATATATACACGTGATCAACCATCCACCACTTTATTTTTTGCTGCTAACAGAATCAATACTTCCACTCACTATGATAACTTTATGTCATGTATTGTAAGCTATCGCAATTTCAAGAATGTATTATGCCAATAATGGTTGAAGTTATATAAAGCATGTCCTTAATGGCTGGTCACAAATGCTCTTTTATACACACTTGGGACATCATTAATTTATTAGTTACATTCAAGTAACAATTATCAGCAATACTCCACTTTCCTTCTACCAACACAGTACAGTAGATCCCTCTCTATTTTCTTCTTGAAACACAGAAAAAATTAAAACATCAAGAATTACTGAATATCAAGAACAGTGTTTTCTAACTCCATTAATCTTCGTGTCAACCAAGATATGATGGCCCTAAGTGTTCTGATACGGTTTTACAAAATATTGAACTTTTATCGATCAACTCATTTAGCCAACTAAACGAGGGTAAAGCAGGTACTATCACAAAAAATGCAGTATTTACACCAATTCATCCTCAAGCATGATTACCACACTGCTGGAGTACTTCACAAGTATTCCCTTTTTCACTGTTATATTATCACCAACATTTTCAGTACCATAAACTTTCCTCCATTATATGATCTTTCTTTACTCCTCTGATATCTACATTAAATCATCCCTGGGTTTTGACAAATCAGCTCAAAACTACAACCAACTCTAGTACCATCTACACCCAATTCAATCTTTTTAACCCACGTGTTCTACTATGGTGCACTCCGGCCACAACAAGGCCTAAACCAATCATTCATCAAACACTTAAAATCTCCTGATAATCTCTATATACATTTCCCTCCATATGTCTTTCTATTGATTCCTTCATCCTATTCATTTCTCATGACTTCAATCTTCACTATACAGTAGACATCTTTAATTCTTATGCCAACAAAAAAGAACTTATTCATCCCAGCAATTCTCATTCCTCATATTAGCATTTTGCAAGACTT
The DNA here is from genome assembly GCF_018991925.1 of Homarus americanus. Lineage (NCBI taxonomy): Eukaryota > Metazoa > Arthropoda > Malacostraca > Decapoda > Nephropidae > Homarus > Homarus americanus. The sequence goes on along the minus strand of NW_024739802.1, from coordinate 92,573 downwards.
CAGCTACACACTCGTACATAAGGCTCAATAAGTTTATCATGCACATTCCATACTTAAATTTCTTCTATTTAACTATGGCTTGCAAGGCCATTTTTTCAAGTGCTTTGACAAAGAGCCATACATTTCTCAATATATTTTCCCTAAATCAATGTCAGGTAGTAATAGATAAACTTGTGCCAAGGCATTATTGACACACATACATACAGTAGGTTACTACACAAGGTTTTCATTCCATCAGCATACACTACCAGTACCTAGGCCCGTCCTTTAGGGGGGGGTGAACAGGGGCGACCGCCCTGGGCCCCACACCCTCCTAGGGACGGCCCTGCCAGTACCCAAATTTCAGTACATAATATTCTACTCTCTCTAAACCACCTGCACAAAAAAAACAATTTCTCCTAGATGTTCATTTTTCCAAACAATATTTTCCCATTCTTTCCAAAACAGACTAAGCAGTCACTTTAGGTTATAAATAAATCGACTACAGGAAACCTTCTAATTAACCCCTACGCCCCGGTTGACGTTCTGGAACGAGCGCCTTTTCGTGCCATTGTTTGGCCCAGCACGGGTTATCAGGTTCCAGCATGACTATTTGATGGCCACGCCACATGGGTGGGCTCAGTGCGGTTAGTACGCATTAGCCTGTCGCCATGGAGAGTCGTCCCTCAACCTGGCGACAGATTGCGTGTGTCGCCGAGTACTTTTTATGAAAAATAATGCAAATAAAATAAATTCTAAATTAATTATTTACAGGAAAGAAGTATTATGATCAGTAAATATACGCATTACTGGCCATCCCGGACACAAATGCAAGCAGAAAATGGCCGCTAGGTGCATAAGTGACCACGAGCGCTCGCCGTCATAACAAGCTGTCCCCTTATCTCCCTCGCCACTGCAGCCTTAGGGAAGTATCTAGATGGTCGATATATAGTTTTTCTTACTTCTTTTTTATTGTTTTATCATTTAAAGAGGTCAAAAATTATTTTTCGAAAAGTTGATTTTTCTCGATTTACCCCATGTGAGGGGTACGGCCAGCGGCACCCTAGCCCAAGGGGTAGGTGTTACTGGGGTGCTGTCCAATAGCTAAATCTTTTGATGTAAAAACACTTCTTTGCCAGTTTATAAGTAGAATCCCATTTTTAATTTTACCTTCAATATTAACAAACCATTAGTAATAAAACACACTGCAATCACAGCCTGCAGATGGGAGCTGCATCCCAGACTCTACTGCAGATATCGCATGAGAAATAATAATACAGTACAGAATTTTCTAGCTAACAGGATACAAATCCTGATACAGTATCAAGTTATTGGGATGATACCATCCCATTAATTAATGAACCAGTTAAAAGGAGGCCCAGTAATTAGTTTACAGTACACTAATCTTTCCTCGATTCATAATCTAGAGAGCACCAATATTATTTGGAACTCAATAATTTACATCCTACGTTTTGTTCATACTATTCATCCATAATATGCACACACATCCTTCCTCTTTCACACCAGCTCTGTAGCCTCACTCCTTTCCACATTTGAATATTTGTAGTATGCTTCATACATTAAACATACTTAATAAAAATAATGCATACACACTGACAATGAATCCAATTACCAGGATACCTTCATCTCAATGACTATCTCATTAGTTCCATGTCAGATTTTTTTAAGATAGAGCAACTTTAGGAGAAAAAAATTATACTTTTAGTGATATCTGTGCTAGACCTTCAATTTCCATGGTATATACAGCTGTTAAACTATCTGGACAAAGAATATAGCATGATGAAGAGTAAAAGGTTCTGAAAGGGTAAGAGTTAATGTTAATAAATGTACCAAGTACAGATAGTCTACTGGTGTTAGCACTGCATCAAATATCAGGAGTACACTCCACAATACAGTACAGTACCACACAGCATCACTATTCCCACTAACCATTCATGTGCTGGTTTTATTTATTTTGTGTCCAAATATTATCATAAAAAATTGGCTCATACATGTTTCTTTCATTTATGTTAATGCTCTTACAATAACCTTGTATTAAGGAAGGACAGGTGAATTATGAGGAAACTCCATTTCAATATCAGCTCAGTAATGTTTTGTAACATAAGCTACCTCCCTAGTTAAAGCATAACTAATTAAAAATTTAAATAGTACAACATTTAAGTTGACGACACTATGAATACAAAATACTTATTCAATTCATTATTTAATATACGATGTCTCTATTATTAATCATGAAACACCGATACAAATGTCAAATGGAATTACTTCCAAAGTTGACTGAGGATAAGCACTAATTGTCCCAAGGGTAAAGTGAAAAGAAATGATTAAGACAGTGTGATGTATGAGAGTCTGCAAATTCAAGTATTTATTGTAGATTCCTTACAAGGCTTACATTCTACCACTTGTTATCTCTGTGGTACTGGCCCTGACAACTTGCATATATAAAAAATAAATTTCTACCCTTATGGCATCCTCTTTGCCAGGCAGGGGACTCTTTCTTGAGAGAACCGTCAGTGTGGACCACATGTAAAAGCAAGACAATTAGTACTTTAAACTGCTACACAACTAAGAATATATTGAGGAGAAATTTAAGATGGAGAAAGGAGGGGGTACTTTAAAATGGGAAGAGGAAGGCTTTACCAAAAAAAAAAAAAAAATTATAAGACATTGTCATGATTATAAAACTAAACAGTAAAAATCTAAAGCAAAAAACTTACTCTTGCATTATAAAAATCAGTCACACTAAAATGTCCAAATTAAGAACAGATGCCTGTCAGCAGACATATTTCCCCTGTCAAGCACTGTTCTTGTTAATTAGCTTGAACTTATCATATTTCAATTAAATATTTCAAAAGCATAACAATTATTAAAAAGAACATACCTGTTGCCAGCAGCTTGACTGTTTCGTCCATGGCCTGTACTTTGAACTCCCGAGCCAGATGATGAAGATGTGGTTGTGGAGGATGAGCTGGAGGTGTCAGCTGTGGAGGATGGCGAGGAAGTGGAGGATGTGAGGGGACCACCCAATCGGACTCCTAGCTGGTTTGTAATGGAGGAAACTATGTTTTGGATGAGCTCTGGTGGGGGAGCAGATCCTCCTGAAATTTAAAAAAGTCAAAAGATAAACAACTAAACAAAGCTTCAATAAAATGTTCTAAAACTTATAAGTAAGACCCCTCTGAGTTGGACTTTCCCCCATAAGTTGGACAAGGTTCTGACTTAGGAGGGGGTCACATGGTATTCACGTGAGGTAGCTATCACGTAAGGCAGCAGTTCCAACACATTTTTGTCGCCACTGTTGTTCCGCTACGCACTCTCTTTCCTTCATATTTAGTGCTTCCCCAGTGTATTATTATGCCCTCTATAGTAAGAAAAGGCAAAATAACACCACTGGGAGAAAAGGATTATTTCTCAGAACTTAAACAGAAGATGTGCGACAGAATTGATGCTGGGATCTCCATGAACGTTTTCTGTGAGTTTGGGCTGAAGCGGAGTACTTTTTACGATATCAGATAGATTTAAGTGCACAAATAAAAGTGTAACTAAATATAAAGTATAATTAAATATATGTACAGTGATCCCTCGGTTAACGAATTACCTTCCATAAGATTCTTCACTTCGGTTTACGAAAAAATTTCGGTTAACGAATTGCTTACAAATTTTTCCCAACATGTTTTCGCCTGCCCACCAGCTGTAGTATTAGTCCGCCAATACAGTAATCGGTTTTAGGGCTTAAATTCGTTACCATTTGAGTAAATATCAAGAAGGTTGTACTATTCAATAATTTTCCAAGTCTTATATTAAAGTTTTTAGTCATTTTAACAATTATTTAACATAATTGAAGTACAGGGAAATAGTTTTTAGCGTGCCAAACAGCCACTCAATACACCCAAAATGGCGTCAGGGTGTGTCCCTGCTCAGTGGAGGAAGCTTCTTGCTTGAGACTCTTGAACAATATTTTTACGTTTTTACAGTACAATTATTGGTCATTCTGAAGTTTATTTTACATATTGACAATATATAATGCAGTGCAGTGTTGATTTAAAGAAAATAATCTTGAATTATACCAAGTGAACTAAAATGTTATGGGTGAAATGGCAGCATGGGGTGACTTCTCTTCCACCCCAATGCCTTCTCTTCTCCCTTCTCCTCCACCCCCATTCTAATTCCCACCATCATCAACCAGGAGCCTTCTACATGCACACCTCAAAGTAAGTGTACTTTACTGCATTTATTTTTAGTTTGCATGTAGTTTTCTGTGAGTTGGAACCATTACCCAAAATCCCAGTGAAACAATGGTTTTGGTTAACGAACGACCTTCTGGAACGAATTGTGTTCGTTAACCGAGGGACCACTGTGTTAATATACAGGACGTACTGTAAGTGTAAGCAGCCTCCCATCGTCCTCCACCTCAAGATTCATCTACACGCCATCACAATCACACTAAAAGGTGTCCATCTAATATTGTCAATGCCTATGGCTTGGCACTTGACATTATTAGGGACCTGCCACGCTTTGCCATACAGATAAATTGCACAGGGAAATTTTCCCCCCACACACTCCTCATTCTGTCACATTATGTAACTTGCTGACAAAACCCATGACCCTTCAGGCTTTTACGCCCTTAATGCAGGAGTCATAAAGGCAAGCATGAAATCCACATGCTTCCCAGATGGGCACTGTAAACGCTTCTGCGCTTCACCTTGCACAGGATGTAAGGGGGTGCCCAATAAACTAGCCCCCTCTGGGGCAATCTAAAAAAAAAAATCTACTGTACAGCAATAAAATTAAGTGCAGTGTAAATGTGTAGCTACTGCTAGTTTAAATTTCTGGGGTGAGAAGGGATTTTTCAGCCAAATGGTGTTGAAAGGACCCAGAGGGAGGTTATGCTCAAGTCGGTATTCTAGATAAGTTAGACAGACAGCCTCAACCCGCATATAATCCGCCTTAGAGAAGTCTTATTGGAAATTATTTTTTGGAAAAATCACATGCTTACCCCTCATTCCTCAGAAGACTGCAGTACCATCATATTTAGTCAGATTTTCCCCACCAAAAATCGGTGATCCGAGGACTCCAAAATTAACAAGAGTTTCCATTAAAATTCAATGTGATTTCTCATTAATTTCAGCTTTTATGCATATCAAATGTTGTATGGAAGTGGTAAAATTATAAATTTATATTAAAACAATCTTATACAAATAAAACTTGAAATACCTGTAGTACAGTGCAATACCAGCAAAGTGCTCAGCCATATTATATATTTTCAATATCTTTCAATACCAGATACTCATTTAACTTTACTTACATGAAGCAAACCACAACCCACAATGACATATGCCAACATAGTGTAATATCTCCTTAATCCAATTTCATTGATTTTATCCAATGAAACGGTTACAAGTATGTAAAGATAAAATATATCAAGATAATTGTAGAAAATAGTGAACATAATCAAATTAATGATAGAATCCTAAGAACAATAAAAATAAAAAAAAGTACCAAACTGAATGAATTAGAGCCAGAAGTGTCAAACAAGCAACCTTTAATTAGAGTGCATCATCATCTTGTGATACTTCATATACTGTATGTTTTAAAGATTCAATGTAATATTTTAAAATATTGAATATAGTAGGATAGATATGGCCAGGACAGGCTAAATCAACAAACATGGTAATATTCTACCTTAAGATAATTATTTAATTGACCTTGACACCCAAGGTTATGTTATCTAAATGTTTAATGAAAACTTTCACATCATAATGCACAAATGTTTCAAGTTTCATGATGATATCTTCAATGAAGAAATAGCATGGTTTAGTCTTTGTTAACAAAAATTATAATATGACCTTGACACCCCAGGTAACAGCTACCCAAATGTGGTAAACCGTGCAACATCATCTATAATATACACATTTGTTCCAAGTTTCATTTCCATACTGTAATTATCTTCAACATAAAAATGAAATGAAAATAACAATTATCAGATTCATAATCTTTCTTAAAAACACCATCGTAAGGACTAGCAGCCAAGGGTTGATCACTTGATCAGCAGTCAACATAGCTTCAAGAGCAGCATCAAGCTCACCATCACCTGTTTTGGCTTGAACTGCAAGCAGTTCTGCTAATACACTACTTCTTTTCCTTTGAAATGTTGATCTGGCTTTTCTTTCAGTTGTTTTCCAGAAGTGAATGACTAGCTTGGGGTTAAAGTTTAAGTTTGAACACTCGCGCAAACCAACGATGATTTATTCATCATTGCCTTTGTAAATATTGATATAAAAAAGAACCATTATGACTGACAATCACAGTATACAAGCAAGACGTTTGTAAATTATGCTCGCAGCTAAGCAACAGTTTGCCATATCAGGATCACCTTAGGGATAAGGCACAGGTGCCATGCCAGTTTAGCAAGTGTTAATGTCTGCTGATTTCCATCTTTATACACAGATAAGGTGGTGCAATTACAATTCATCACTGGCTATCTCCTTGATGAAAATAAAAATTTAATAATCCTACTGCATTAATATAATTGTTGAATGCATGAGATACTGTACTTTAAAAACAATGAATGGTAAAGAAATTACAAGAATGGTATTTCAGTCAGTTTTCAACCCCACTATTTTACCAGAATTGTTATGGGATCCCACTTTGCGAGTCCTGGAGCCAAACAAGCCAGTAGTGCAACACACTGACATGCTAATCAATACTTCCTCACCAAAACTAGTATATAATTGCCTTTAAACAAATGACAAAATACACATACCTGAACCACCACCTTCAGCAGAAACAGAATCAATCGTGATTCCATGAGGTCCCACTTCCATCAGTACGAGGTCACCACCATCCATTGGAAAGCCTTGCATGGACCCTAAATTTAATAACGAGGCCAAACTACGAGCCTGGGCAGCAGTGGGTTGACTTGTATTACTTGCAGAAGCTGTAGAGGAGCTTGTGGAACTTGTGGAAGAGGTAGTGGATGGGGCTGTAGAGACTGGGAGGGTAATACTAGATCCACCTGGCCCCGGAATGGTAAAAAATCGAGTAGATGATGACGAAGTTGTTGAGGTGGAGGATGTGGAAACAGGGGCTATATTTGCTGAAGTAGTACTGGGTGTAGAGGTGGTGGTTGAAGAAGGGGAGCTGGTAGTGCTAGGACGGCTGCCACCCCGAACATTTACAGTTGTTCTTGATGGGTCTGAACTGGTAGTTACGTTGATCTGAGCCTATAACAATTAATTCATCATTAGACAGCAATGAACTTTCAAGCATTCTATGTCATACTCCTCTTTGTATACTGAATTTGTAAAAAAAAAAAAAATAATAATAATTTAATGTATTTGACCAATTATCTTTAATGGTAAATGTGTAAATTCAGATTAAAAGATAAAAACTAATTTCCAATATACCTGTACGAGTGCTGGCTGCTGAATTATAATTGGCCGGGCCCTTAACTGTCGGGGAGGTGAACGCCGCAAATCCACCATAATATCACTTATAGCATGCATGGCATGTGACACAAAATGTAGTACCTCTGACACACGCCACAAAAGCCATTGTTCTTGTTGCAATGAGGCTGTCTCCTAAAGGATAAGAAAATTTTAAATGGTTTCCCTTTTTCTTAATTTACAAATTATATGAACATAGACAAAATCTTTACATTTTTAAGACTACAGTACAACAAATTTTTATCACAAAAGCAACCCTTCCTAACTGTCCATAATACAAATCCCAACTCTGACTACCATATCAAGGGAGATGCCAATTATTTGAAACCATTAATTGCAGTTTCCATTAGTTGCCTTCAAGGTGAAGTATCACTTACCTGTTGGCTAAGTTCTCTATTTTCAAAGTGACAACAGTACGTACCATCTTACCTAAGACAGTTTACAATATGAAGTAATCCTGTTTAAACACTCAATTTGTATACATATATTTCTTCCCAGGTGAATAATAAAAACAAATCGGTTAAACATTGTCAAAATAAAATTTTAACTTATCCCCAAATGTTCATTGGAGAAAATATTGTCAAAAATGAGCACTCCTTGAAAACAAAGGTTTCTAAAAAATAAAATTATTTTATTAAGCATACCCCATCAGTATAAGCAGGATCATTAGCCATAGCTTGGTGGTAGCGAACCATGTAAGGTTCAAGACGACGTTGTATTTGGTTATACTGGTCCAAGACTTCCACCATAACTGCACAACGGGGGTGTTCCAGACGCACACTTCCAAGCCCTCCATCACTACTGCCTGCTCCATCTGTTTATAAATGTGGGGGGAAAAGACAGACTGTTCAAAGTCACTTTTTCAGTTAATAAATAGATAATAAGTTTACTTTCTGTTGAACAAGGTGCCATCCTCCTGACAACAGAGGCATGTTGATCCAAGGCCTCCAGCATGAATGCCATATTTATACACACCATTGTAAATATCTTTCTTTAATTCAAATATGTCTACTCCAAATACTCCAATAAGCCATTCTATTAACCTGCTGAAGCATTAGAGCTTCTGTAAGTCATAATACCCTTTACTACATTTTCCTTCTGCCCATCTCCAAACTATTATACTGTACTGTACTTCTTTCACCCAAATATACAACATACACAATTCCAGAAGCTTTGAAACAATTACTTGTGGGATGGTACTAAGTATAAAATGTAATACAGTTTAGCAAACATTCATCAAAATATTCAGGCATAAAGAATTTGTTTACTTAGATTTGTGACTACAGTACTATAGTTGCTTTCCGCACTTCTTACCTTGTGCATTAGACGTGCTAGCAGCAGCACCACTTGAACTAGACCTGTCACTGTCATCAGACCCACTCCTTTCACCGTCTGCTTCAGCTGTGTTGGCGACATTGCTCCTTGATGTGTTATCACTGGTAGAAGTGGATGGGGCAGAAGTAGTGCTACTACTCTGTCTGTTACCTTCTCCTGGCGATGATCGTGGATCTGAACAAACAAATACATGTAATCAAGATTCTAAATCACTGTAGGAATCAGAAGATACTGTTCACCATTCTTCTTGCACCTCTACAGCCTCCAAACCTTTATCTTTACACACCATTACAAAAAATAATTACTGACTGTCATCTCAAACTTTAATCAGAATAACATACACAAAATAAACATGATATACAAACAACTTGTACAACACCCACGATGTACTTTGGCAGCATGCACGATATTACCTTGAGTCAACATCAAATAATATCTTAATCTCGTCTTTCACCCAAACTGAATATAAATATTTTATGAGAAAAGAACTAATCAGACCTTTGAACATTTTTATGTTCAACTGTATCACCTTTTTGGTTTGAATGGAAGGAATGGATAATTTTCATTTCTTCTATGAGAAATGAAAGTGCATTTGATGTTTAACTCAGAGGTAGCTTGCCTGGCCTTACTTGTAATTCTGACAGTTAGTGTACGCACACTACCCTGGGGAAAAATACGAAGGGGACCACCACTTATACTGCTGGTGCTACTATTTGTAGCAGATGTTGTAGTTGATGCACTGGTGGTAGAATCACTTGTAGGATTTGTGGTTGTGCTTGAGGATGTTGCAGTACTGACAGTAGGTGGTCTTGTAGTTGCTGTAGGAGAACCAGTGTTGCCAGCACTAGGTCCTCCCCTAGCAAGGGAAGAGAGTGCTGATGCCACTGCTGCAGATGCTGCCTGAGCTAGACCACCTGCCAGACTACCATTTACAGCTCCCATCATTGGAGCCGGTGGAGCAGCTGGGATCAGCGTAGCAGGATCCATGCTAAAAATTAAAGATTACTACAATAGATGCTCCACACTTTTCTTTAATTTATATGACCTACTTAATAATTTTATATGCAGATAGTATCATATTCTGTAGACAAATTTAATATTACACTGGTATGTAAGTCCTGAAACTCTCCCTGCCATCCAAATCCTAGACCTGAGAATGCTTCTTAGAAAAAGATTTTTTTGGTAAATATCAGTACTATTGGCACCATATGCTTGTCAGTAACACTAAAAATGAGATCCATGGACTGGCACACTCCACATACATTAACACAAGAGAAACACATTAAATGTATACAATACTACTAGATATAAGAACTAATAAATCAGAAATAAGAAACTCCGTATTAACATCCAAAATTCCTAAATTTATAGACAACAGTGACATGATTATCATTAAAGCAATAAGGAAAAGATTCTATTTCACATGCTCTATGAAGCATATATTTAACTTAAAGGATTAAATACATTCAACTATCAGTAAGTACTATACACTATATACAATACAAGTGAACCCCCTCAATAATGATGTTCACATCTCTGAAAGTTCTTAAGTTGAATGTTCATAAGTAGAGCAACTGTATTTAATGTGGCGATTCCCTTATACGTACTGTACAGCAAATACACTACTCTACTGATATTCACACATTTTTGTTTTCTTTTCTGCTACATTGATTTTTGCTTCCATTTAATATCAGTAAATATTAAAGATGTTTACTGTATTTACCAAAATATATTCTGATTTCTTTCTAAAAATCATAGTGCATCCTATACATCAGCAAATAAGGTAATACTGTACTACAGTATTATTACTGCCAGCAAAAATGGTTGAATACCACATTTAAATTCATAAAGTTTTGGCTTTACTTTGGCATCCCTTCCCCTTTATTACTGTCTATAAGATTAAGACAGATATATACGGTACAGTATTGAGAATACCTGCCCCCGAAAGCAAAAAAAAAAAAAGAGTTTAAAGTCATAATCAATCATACTTGTTGAGAGCATCCATTTCTGAGTACAACGCTTCCATTTCCTCAATGGGTGGGGATGTGGTACTTGAAGCTGCTGCCACTCCCTCATCTGATGGAGCATCACTTGGTCTATTTTCACCAGAAGTTTCTGTCTCCATGGCCCCCATCTCTCTTGCTGGTTCTGCTGCCTGTAAATTAATAAATTTGGAGGTTACAAATTACAAAATGTACCAAGATATGCAATTGCTTAAAACTACCTTATAAAAAATTTTTTCATGAGGACTGTACATTGAAAATGCACTTTCAAAATGGGTCAGCAACACTGGGAATCACGATCTCAAATGGCCCCTTTGAACAGCTTGAGTATGGGAAGTGAAATGACCAACTAAAGTACTTCAGTGTTGTAAATTTTATAAAATTTTAAGTTCAATCAGAGTACGGTCCTCATATCTGAGGATTGGTCACCACAGTCCTCCGCTCTAAATGTTCTCAGGCTGTTTTAAATTCAAAGAGTCCATAAATCTTTGACCAAAAACTTTTATGTAATGAGAAAGGGATGATACATGACTCCAGAATAAAAGAGACAGATCACAAGTCATAACCCACCTGGCTTACACTGGCAGCCTGATCACTGTCTGGGGTGGATTCTGCAGAGCGAATGGTTTCCTCCCCTAGATGAAGTCGTTGATCCAATTGATCGAGCACTGCAGAGGCACGATCTAACATTGTGCGAGCCTGATGCAGACGAACACCAGATGAGCTGGGTCCTTGTGTTGGAGGAACTTTGGAGATAAATAACTTTGTAACATGGGGTTGAAAAAGAATTTCAAATCACAATTTCAAACATGAAAGGTTCCAAGGACTGGGCAGTATGCAGAGGTAGTAGTTGTAATAACTTTTAAAAATAAACTATCACCCTTTCCCCATAAGTTTACACCCATCTTCTAAATCATAAAGTGCAAAATTATCTCCCTTTTCATTACCAATGTTTGTAATAATCATTCCAAAAACATTTTAAGGTTTTCTTCAATATATAATAAGTATTACAGATGTTTGGCCAAAATTTAATACGTATATACAGCACAATTGTGTCCCCCCTCCCCCCCCATCTACCAAGTTTTGCTTTAAATTTTATACTATAAAACATTGTTACTTTATGCATTGTATATCATAAATGGTGTACCATATCACAAAGTCAAAAACTGATGATTACTTAATAACTACAGCACTGTACATGCCTAACATGGAAGAGTACTGGTATTGCACAGCCCATGCACATTAAACCAGAATTCCTTTCCGTCATAAGTTAAGTGCCCCCAGTGCACAGATTTTGTGGTTTAGAAAGAAAACCTGTTTATTTCAAAGAATTAAGATCCACAAGCAATGTGGTTTGCTATGCCTTGGCATACCACCAATACTGCAAGTGCTTCCTGTACACTAACCTGCTAAGTTAAACAGTTAATGTTCAAAATAAAGTCGATCTTCAAAACTCATCTACGACCTCCACATTGCCAAATCCTTGATGTCCATTACATTGCAGCACACATCGGAAATTTCAAATCAATCCACTGAATCTTATAAGAGGAGTTGTTTATGCAGTGTATATACCCTATCCCTTAATGAAAGTATCAGTGTAAAATAGGAAGTTAAAAAATGTTTCAATTAATTTTGCACCTTTATAATGCAACCTCTATTTTCATTATGTATACAGGTAAAACATTTAAAGCAAATTTCAATCCCATGAACATTGTGGGAGCTACTTATACAAAGTACAGTATATACACTTGACAGACAACCACTCCATCAAGAGCCATAAGGATAAAACTTGATAACCGTTTTACACAGTTGTAATCATAAGGAGTATCTAGCTAATCTATCTTTTTTTAAATGAAGAATTAATTTTTACAGGGTGGCCAAGAGAAAACAAAGACTTCATTTTCCTGTTAGTGAAGTCTATAAAGTTTTCAAGTAAATAAAACGTTTTATTTACTTCCCCCCAAATTCTGATCTTCTAAATACAAACCTATCGACTCATTATCTTCAGGTACAATAAATGATCCAAGAAGAACTTGTGCACCTTCAGGTGGCTGCTGGCGACGGTGATGGTGATGATGATGGTGGTGATGGTGGTGGTGATGGTGGTGACCACTAGGAGATCCAGTGCCAGTAGAACTCGAATTTCCAGCACCATTTCGACTGTTAGCCTGGGGGGGCGCCCTCATCACCAGATGTACTACCTTTTCGTGAACATCTGTAACAATTTCAAATTCATGCAATAAAATACATGAGTTACCCTTAACAATGGATGAAGTGTTTTTAAACTAGAGCATTAGGCATATCCCGGAAAATAAGGGTTTAATCCTAAAAACGTATATCACAAAGCCAATGAGGAGCAACCCCAGAATACGCACGCCAAAGACTTTCAAGGTTTCCTCGGTACACCGCTAGGTCAAGCGGACTGGTGGTAATCCCAAACTCACTCACTTCCCTGTGATAAACATCACTCCAAGTGAAAGATTATATGTCCTGGGAGAGTGGTAAGTAATGATGCTGCAAAGCCTATTTTTCCCAGTGCACAGATCACACCTCATCTGACAATGTTGTAAATCAGGTTCACAACAGTAATCCCATTTACTCTTGCCAATCTCCAAGGAAATCTCTAGGATCCAGGTTGCTCCTACTGGTACAGTGACAAGCAATATTGAATCTTAGTCATTATTTCAGTTAATTATTGTATATCTTCACATCTAGAGATGAAAGACAAATTATTAAAGGATTCAATAGCTCATCAACTTACTATAATCTGAAAGTTTCTTGTCATCCTGCAAGACACGTCCACAGTATATAAGTCTCTGCTTGTCTGCTGGGATGTTAACAGATGATGCTATTCTTTCTTTGAACTGCTTCACAGTAATCTGAAAATGAGGGAATTCATCTTTAATTTGGAAAATATAACACCTTGGATATAGTGCTTGTATAACTTTGAGAGGTTTCTTCCATGTTAACCACAATTAGCGTGAACAAAAGAAATTCTGAAATTCTAGACATCTCATGCATTGAGGTGTAATGACACTGAGAGTAAAACTTTACTACTATTGATATAAATACCTAAGTAAAATACTAGTACACAGTTTAATAACTAATATATTACTTTAAGTCTGTTAATGGTTACTGTATTTAGTAATGCACAGCTAACTATCATAAAAGAAAAGTGAAACTATGCAATCACTTGCAACAACCAAGAATTAAATACATAATAATGCCATATTTCCAGTACAAAAACCACAAGAGTAGGAGTGAAAGAAAATGGGTCCCATAGGCATAACTGCTCAATAGGGACAGTACACAAGGAGGGAGCATGGCCGGTACTGCACTCTACCTTACTACCTTATTCACTTCCTCTAGTTGTAAACTTAGGTACCCATTTACAGCTGGGTGAACTGGGAATCAAACCACTGATCTCTGGAACATAATGCAAGCACAATATCCACTCAACCAAGTAGTAAGTATGACCATATATCACAAGATAAGGGAGTAATCATGGCCACTAATCACAAGAAAAGGGATTAAAAATTGCCAAAAATAACAAGAGGAGCAAGCATGGCTACTGGTTTCAAGAGCATGGAAAAACCTAATGTCAATTGCTGCCACTAAATATTTACCTCATCTGGAACCGAGTACTGATGGTTCTGAGAATCAAGTGTCTTGACCGTGACGTCAATCATCTTGGTGGTTACAGGCTTCTGGAAGGAAGAAAGAATATTTAATCCACAAACTAATGACACCTAAGGTTAGGTTAGTTTTCCTTTTTTAACAATTTCACATAAACAAAGGTACGATATTTGAGGTTAGTTTACAACAATGCATCTTATTAGCCGCTAAGGAAAAATTCTATAAAGAAAACTTGTTTCTTACTTTTCATACCAATATAAAATAGGAAAAATTGCAACTTTCCTCCTTTTTTTATCATGAACCTCCTCACTCTGCTACCATTATCAGCTGTTTACAGAGCACAAAAAAATATATACCAAGTCTCGGATATTAATGCTTCTGATCTGCACAAATAAAAAACCGCCAGTAGCTTTTGAAACTACAGTAATAAAAATTCTTAAATACAGTACCAACAAAAATAATGAGGCTTTGCAGCAATATTTTATTATTAATTGTGGCCAAGGACACAGTTTCATACCTGAAGTGCACCCCCCTCATACCTGTGAATTCTCACCAGGGACCACCAACCACAATTGATTTATAATAAATAAGACAAACCAACTAACCAAACCTAACTTTATTGTAGATTTGGCAAGTTGGACTGGGTGTTAGGAAGAGCTTGCATAGCCAGATAACTCGCTTTCACAAGATTTATGTGTTTTTTTTACATTTGTGCTAAATTGGTAATGTTCCATGTGTGGTTTTGTGTGACAAAATGATAAAAAAAAATTAAATCCATTTTTATTAATCCAACAATATTATCACAGCAAATAACAATACAAGTATAATACCTAAGTCTCCAGTAATCTTTAACCCTAAATCCCAGGTAACGTTCCTTAATGTTCTTAATTTTCATGGCATAATTTGAATGTCCACTCGGGACAAATTACTTTGTATGGGATATTTATTTACTTGGCAACTCAACTCGCACGCAATCTTTGTCTCAATCCTAGTACAGGTAGTCTAATTTTTTTTTCCGGGAATTAGCCCACCAGGGCACAGGTCAAACGACCCACAATGGGGCTTGGGGGGCGAAAAAATAAGAAAAAGGAATTAAAAATAGAAAAGAAAAAGGTTATAAAGTACTGTGTTAATCTACCACGAAGATGCCGTAAAACCAGATTTTTAAAGCGAGACATTGTATGAGTATGGAAACACAGAAGGCAGAGCATTCCACAGTTTGGCTGTGTGAGGAAATAAGGATGTACTATAACGGGTTATTCTAGTGTGACCGACATCCACACAGAAACGGTGGGCACCGCGGGCAAGACGTGTGTTACGAGCCCACGGCCTTGCCGGCAGTACCTGTAAAAGAGAGAGTGAAGCAACATTGCGGTGAAGAGAAAGGGAAGAAAGATTGTCAACTAAAGGAGGAGAGTTAATAAGACGAAATGCCTTTGATTCCACCCTATCTAACAGTTGGACAGAAGAAGAGCCACCCCAGATATGACAGCAGTACAGTACTCCAAGTTAGGACAAATGAGTCCCTTATATACTTGAAGCAACTGCTCAGGAGTGAAGTAGCTACGGCATCTGTACAGCATTCCCAACTTTTGGAAGGCGGTTTTAGCTATGTTGTGAATGTGTGATTTCCAGGACATATTGGAGGAAATGGTGAGGTCCAGCTATCATGACGTCTCATGACCCGCCTCGCCCCTCCACACCCTAGAGACCTAGAGAGGTGCTATTCATAGAGTTGCTTTATTTGAGTGACAATGGTTTAGTTTGGGGTGACAAATACAGTGATGGGGAGTTACAGACCCAGATGTTGAGTTTGGTGAGGCAGCCAGCGGTGCGGACAATAATACAGACAATGGCACTCACTCACCATCCCCACCCTGCCTACTATTCCCTCAGCAAGGCTGTGGTCGCGAGCACCGTGGTGGCCATGGATGTAGGGGACCACGTGCATGCCAGCCACAACAGTACACTCGGAGTGATTGCACTAATTTTACACTTTTTGAACGTGGATTAAAAAAATCATTGCCAAAATATGCCCGCATCTTTAAAAAAATTAAGTGAGGCAGAATCAGACAGGGAACTAGAAGACTACTGGGTATAAATATACTGTACTGCAAACTAAAAAATACTATCATTGAGGCTTACAATTAGTCAACAATATTAACTGTATTATACACTTAGCTGGGAAGGCTGCTCAGCATTAGGATCCCTCGCTAACTAGTGCATCAACCATTCAACCTTAAACCTAGCAGGGGTGATGATGTCTGTGCTGAAATTCCTTGTAAGAAATTCTATAGAAAAATGTAAGTAGGAAAGTTGCAGTTCCTTAATACTATTATTGATATTCCAAGGATAAGAAAAGTCTTCTCCATTAGAATTTTTTCCTAAAGTGCCTCACAGACTGTGAGGCACTTTAGGAAAGATAAGGAATAAAGAACAATATTGCTACTTGCTACTGAAAGTCTGAAATATTAAATTTTAGAACCTCCTCCACGCTCATTGGATGATCACTCGTGACAACTAAAATGGTACAATGGCACCACCAAGAAAAATAATCCAGTTTGTTTTTATTATGAATCCGAATCGAGATAAAGGTGGAGGAAATGGTTATCACCAGAAGGAACTTACAGAATTGGACCAAAATTTCCAGATGTTATTTGCAGGGTACCGGTACTAAAAAAAAATTAATATGACAATGCACAGAACCTAACGGGACTTGATGTAACCTAACCAAATCTAACTTCAAACCAGGGGCAACGCCCCCTGAACCCCCGCCATATAACCAATGGTTATTTGGCCAACCAGCACGATCAAACAACCGATAGTTATGTGGCTGACCAGTGTGGCCATATCACCAATAGTTATTTTGGCAGACCGGCATAGCCAAATTACCAATTATAATATCTATTAGCCGGCCGGCATGACCAAATTACCAATAGTCATTTGACTGGCCGGCGCAGTCAATCCACCACTTCGTATAAGTTAATATGCTGTATATTTGCACGAACTCTGGTATTATCATCGTTTCGGTCATCCAGCGAATTTTAGGATTTTAAGTTACCACCGTACGAGAGAGCTCCTGTGGGTTTGTTTGTTTGTTACCAGTACTATGCTGCATGTGTAGTTGTTCATTGGGCATTGATTGGTCGGTATGATTTTGTATCAACCAATCACAGCTCGGTATTGGTTAGATTACATTGAAATCATGTTTTCCAGTGGTTTTTGATGTGTTTTGAATGATTCTGACCTTCGTTTCTATCGCAAATTACTACTTTTGTGATTTTATCCCACCCAAAACCCCTGGTTCCCACTGGGGATCCCCCATTATCGTTGGATAAGGGGTTGGGGGTACTTCAAAAAGTAGTGATTAGCGGTAGAAATGAAGGTCAGAATCATTCAAAACACATCAAAAACCACTGGAAAAAAACAACAACTTCAACTTCCAAATAGGTGGATGACCTAATCAATAATTTTACCCAAACTGTAATGTATATGTTTATGCATGCTAATTCGCCCCCCCACCCCCCATTCTTTCTACAAGGTCAGTTTCTTAAATCATCAAAAACAGGCTTTAATCCTATATCAACCAACCAAAGGTCTAAAAGCAGTTATAAAGTTTGGTATTATTTTACTTTCGGACATAGCGCCCCAGAAAGTTACAAACTGCCGAAACATTTACATCTCGCTATTCTGAGCATTTTGAACCACATATATATATATATATATACATGGCAGAAATGGATAATAGCAACACAATTGAACTTAATTAATTTTAAGTAGTTTTCAATCTTCGTCTGTGAGATGATGTTATCGGCGAATCACGCAAGCGCAATGTTGACTGAATTCATCCAGTCGTGAGCAATGAGGTATCGATATCGCCAAGCGAATTTTTTTCGACCAATCACATTTTATTTTTTTTAAAAGGAAGCAGCCTGGGTACGATTTTAATTTCATTGACCAGTTTCACAATGGCCGTGGTGGAGGTTGGTTGTCGTTTGTGCTCTTACGATCATTTTAAGTTTATTGCCGAGTTTTGCGAGGAAGATCATTCTATCCAATTCTTATGTATCCCTGGTCCTGCCATTTCTAACTAAGATATTGTACTTTCGGACATAGCACACTCCAAAGTTCTTAACTACTGAAACATTTCAATTAATTTAAGCTAGGCCTACCGCGGGTCTGGGGGCGGAGCCCCCAGCTACGAGTTAAGTTAATTAGGTTAGGTTTTGTTAGGTCAGATAATTCGTTTTCGTTTTCCCCGCCACCCAAAAAACCCGATTTCCCAGGCTCTACCCCATTATTGCGGGGGGAAAGCAATTTCCACCAAAAATGAAGGTCAGGTTCGTTTAAAACGCACCAAAATACACTGGAAAACATATTGGTCAACCCCGAGGGACTCGTGTCCTAAAGTTTCCCTACTTGACTCGACCAGATGTTAACAGGAAACTTTGATCTCCCATTATACAACTTACGAATATTAAAAACACAAAAAAATGAATATGTACAGTAAACTATCTGCTGCAAATGTAATAAAGTGGTACCCTCTGTTTAACATTAACTTAGCCTTCCATTTCACCCCATCCTCAGAGAAACACCGTCTGAGGTGTTACATTTCAAGTGTCAGCCAATTAACCAGAGGAAAACATGATATCTACTCTACCCCCTTACGTCATATCATCCACCTACACCCAAATTCTTCTATATTTCTTTTAATTCTGCTTCTGTTAACTTAATAAACTAGTCTGGCCGCGGCTGTTGTACACTCGTATCTGCAAGAAGGTTTATGATCTTAAAGATAAATTACCAAAACGTTTCCCCCCCCCTTGTTCCTCCTGCTCTGAGCCGCGACGCCCTGACACACAAGGGTCACACACACACACCTCTCACTCTCTCTTTCCACTCTATTATTTACTTCACTCGGTACCTCCTTGGTATCCAGTAACCTCCTACGATAATATAAGGTATATAGTACTGACCTAAAGCCCGGGTACAATCATGAATGTTGTGATGTATGTGACGGGAAGCAGTAACAGCTGACGGCTAGTATGGCTCTCCGTGTTGCGTTGTCTTCCCCAAGTGAACATCTACTGGCGTACCCGCGCACGCAACTCATAGGTGGGTCTTTTATCATTAATACAGTAGTTTACAATGATATTACGGTTGCAGATATTATGTATGTGATGAGTAAATGAAATATGTTGTGTTAGCACCGTTTTTGTGTATTTTATATAGATATTTAAAAAGGTATTTAAGTTTGTTTAGTCAACTGTCAAGGTACCGCATCCTAGCATATTCATATATTATGAATTATAATTTATGATACCACTTTATGTACCGTCTAAGTAGACTTTAAGATGTACAATATTTAGAGCTTAGACTAAACATCACTTTTTCATGTACAATTGCTTTCCAAATAATCGCTTATACGTAAAAGAAAGTAACGTTAAATGCTCTATTTTGGAAGATTCTGGATTCTGCTTGAAACTGTTTTCCCGTTGCGGCATCAAAATCGTATTTATTTTCCTTAGGGTATTCAAAAATTATTAACGTAAGTTTATTTTATTATTATACTTTATCAGATCTTTTAAGTGTAAAAAAACACACTGATTTAAGGTAACAAGGAAAGGATTGTATAGGTGCTGGAGGAGCCAGGATAACAGACAGTGAAGTGGAGGTGGGGGTTGGGGGGCATGTGTTTTGTAGTGGATATCTCCCCTACAAACGCTGTTTGCCGCTGAGTAACCGACCCCACCAATTCCCCAGTGTATGCCTCGTGGTCTACGTAGGTCAACCAGCGCCGCCATACACCACGGAGCGGGGGTCAACTACTAAGCCACGCCAACCCCCGCTATTTAAGACCTGACCTAATGGTGACCTGCCTCTTTCTACCTACAGCCGCAGCCAGCAACACCTCCTCCGCCGCCGCTGCCTGGTGGTCCTCGCTCCCGCCGGCGAGCATGGCGACTCACAAGCTGTCCTTCTCTGAGCATCCTCACCTGAGTGAGAACCAAACATCTCATACCCCACAGTTTCTTTATTTTCACCACTGATGGGGCCACGGCTCGTTAGCCGCTTGACCGGTCGGCCACATCTTTGCTACTTACTGTTTGCAAGTATTGGGCCCCTGGGCATGTACTGGCTCCAGAATGCAAGTCCTTGCCAGAATGTATCTGTACCTGCACTAATGTTGATCAAGTTTTAAATGAGCTTACAACGGTGCCACACGTCACAACACTCCCTGACATTTTATTCCAAGAGTTCACAACCCACACTGCTAAAAAAAAGTTTGTCCTGGCATTTTCTGAACTTGTCGCTTCTTCAACCTTAAGCTGTGACCCCTAGTGAGACGGCCCGCTCCAAGTATGAACACTAGACTTCAGTTAAATCATCCCTTGCCCGCCTATAATATAAGCTAGGCAACAACAGGCTTTTAATCTAGAATTACCATACGTCCGTATTTTCCAAGACATGTCCTCAATTGTGGTTCTTAAATCTCCATCAGGGAGGAATTTTTAAATATCTTAAAACGTCCGGTAATTTGCTCTTATTTTATTTCCCCAAAGATGTCGATACGAAATTGACCATGTGAAAAAATTAGGAATAAAATATTCATTGGTTCTTGGGAGGAAGAGTGTTGATTGGTTCACTTGTCTAGTTCGCAGCATCGCTCAGTTTTCGTCCTGGACAGGTACGAGTTTTCCAAAGTCTCTTCCCCTGCACATTCCAATTACAGGAAAAAATGACGAACGAACGTTTGTGTTTCGGGAATAAGAGGAGGCGAGAGTTAGGGCAGTACGGAAGATAAGTGGTTCAAGGTTACCTGCACAGCAAAACATTCCCCAACTAAGCCTCAGCTATGAGGTAATTGTGACCAAGTGTGTGACCGGCCATCAGGAGAAAGTCTTGGAGGTGATGGAAGGAAAATAACGCGGCAGGATTTTTGAGAATTAATTGCATAAATTTTGCCAAGATGGTCATGGATTATCACGGAGAGGATCAATGAGGAATGATAAGAGGATGAAAGATAATAAGTAGTATAGTACCACATTGGAAATGCCGCTTCTTGTCCAATTAAGTAGTTCAGCAACGTTGGGTCTGGTTATGTTAGGTTTGGTTAGGTTAGGAAATAAGCATCTCATGGCTTTGTCAGCTGTCCTTGATAAAATTTACGAACATTTTTAATTAAACTGAACTGTAAACGCACCAGAAGCAAAATTGACCAAGATGACAAAAACCCCTTGTAAAATGTTTTTTTTTACATAACGAGACAAAAAATAGACCTAAAGTAGAAATGTCAGGTACAAAGGCACTGATAAATGACAAAATGATCCAAAATGAGGAAACATTACAAATTTACAAATAAAAACGCAGGCAGAGGTCAGACAAGTGTCACTGTCAAAATGATGTCATATTTATATTATAATGTATTACTGAGATAGAACTACCACGGTCTTTAAGCAAGTATTCTAGGTTAGTAAATGCACTAGTCACCAACACTTAAAGATTCTATTCACCGAAGCGCCCCTTTGCCAAAGAGAGTTAAGATACCTGCACCAAGGAGAGATAGTTATTCATTCAGTAAAATCGTCAATCAAGTTCATATAGGTTAAGCATGTACACAATACGACTATCGTAGACAATAGGTATAATGTATTGTTGTTGTGAACATTGTTACGTGTTCAGTGTAAAGGTAAACAATGCACACACGTCTGTTGGTAAAATTTCTTTAATCTTGCACTTCGTTACAAACACCAAACCAAACCTATTATATATGGTGCTTTTCACCCAGTACTCTGCTGCCCCTTGCTGGGAAGTTCTTTTCAAGTGAGCCTTAAGCCCTAATAGGCCCCAACCTACCCTCGCTAGTCTAGCCAAACCTAAACTAACTTAACCTAACCCAAGCTAGCCTAGCCTAACCTGAGCCTAACTTAATTCCGCCCAACCTTATCTAGCTTAACCATGTGGTCTAGGCTCAATTGAACTGGGACTCATTAGGACTGAGCTCCATGACTATTGGCTAGGTTGGGTTAAATTATGATGTACTAGGGCCGGGGACTAATTCACCTTACCTTAATGCACAGGGAAATGATCATGAAGCTAAGATGACGTCACTGGGCCCAGGAACCCCAAAAGCTTCGTGTATTGATTTATCGCCCTAACTGGAGACACGGGAACGCTTCTAACTGGATCACTAAAGGGGTCATGTCAGGGATTCAGAGTCGTCACCATAATGTTCCTGGTACCTGTGTGTGTGTGTATGTCCATGTTACCCTCATGGACTACAGTAAATTGCCAAAGCAGCTACTCTACTGTCACTTCAGAATGGAAAACTTAATGCTGGCGGACAACGGAAAAGGTATAAGGATAGCCTTAAGACAAAACTGAAAAGTGCCAAATCGACCCCCTCACCTGGGAGACGATCACTCCACACAGTAACGCTTGGAGGAGCACCACACGAGGTGTCAATACTTCGAGTTAGCTTGACTGCATACCGAGGCAGACAAGCGCCAGACGCTGCCGCCGCCCCTCCCGCACTAGATGTAGCCTCCCACAAAGTCTATAGAAGTCTATAGACCTCGCCCCTCCACACATGCAACATCTGCGGACGACTCTGTCGGTCCCGTATCGGCCTTATGAGTCACCTCAGAGCTCACCAATGAAGGTGACATCACTAATAACTCATATCATTGTGTCACCGATGGATGATCGTCATACTCGATACCGAGTGACAGCAAATTATTATAATTATTATTATTATTAGTAGTAGTAGTAGTGTGTGCGTGTGTGTATGTGTGGGTGTGTGTGTGTGTGGGTGTGTGTGTGTGTGGGTGTGTGTGTGTGTGTAAAAGAGACGTTTGTGGTGTCTGTGGTCGTAAAAGTTAACTTCCTGCCAACTTTGAATCCTTAATCTTAAAAATGGACGAAAGTGTTAGTGTGTTAGGGAGTTAAATGTCTTTCCATTACACCTGAATTTGTTTAACCATTGACACATTATGAACATCTCCATACACAAGTTCTTATAAGTTTTAAAAGATCTACCCTTATAAACTTTTAACCCCTGAAATAACCATTTAAGCTACGATAAAAAAGATGAGCATCAATGTGACATCAAAGTTACAACAAGTATCTACTGTAAGAGAGTTCTCGAATCCCTCAACACGAAAGAAATAAAAACAACTACCTTATGAACCTCTCAGCATCCCAGCACTAGTCCGGAAACATGCACGATATTTCTCTCATCTCCTGAAACAGGAAGTAGAAGATTACCTCACCAACTTTTCAGATGCTAGTGCACTGGTCCTGAAGACATGTGGGATAATTCTCTCAAGTTATTCTCCCGTAACGTTCTGTCTTTTTTACCGCCATACCTCGACACAAACTCGTGAATTTGGCGCTTAAAGTCCTCCCAAGCAGCCAACCTACTGCCCCAGTCTCCTCAGCGGCAACTGAAACATGGAAAACCGGGAAGGTCAGCTGTGTGTGTGTGTTAAGACGAAGACCCTCATGTAGCTGACCATGAGTGCTTCTGAGTGGAGTGCGGCTCACGAGACACGTTTGGCCACCTCCTACAGAAAACACACAAAAGAATCCTCCTACAAGCGGCCCTGATTTAACCATTTAATGATTTTTTGGCAATTATTAAGTTTATTTAATTGATGGGATTTATACTAACATTATATTATATTAATATTTAGATAGTTCACCGATTATTTTAATTGTGTTAACTTAATTCCCTAATATAGAAAGAAGGCATTTTGTATTGATATGGCAACACTTCATGATCAACTCGGTGTTCTGCTACCGGTGGTTGTGTTTACCTGTGATGTATTGTATGGTAATCGCACATAGATATTGTATACCGTCCCCACCTTCCCAATTTCGTCTTCAGGTGCCGCATAATATGGGAGACGGTGTATTAAACGTATCATTACTTGTTTCTTTTGTTCTTATTATTTGAAGTTATTGACAATTCTATTAATAGATAAACATTTTCTATAACTCATTATGAAACTTTCGTGGGCGTCATGGTTATCGAAAATGAAAATGCACTGAAAACCAAAATATTCAATCTTGTGGCCTTCTGAGATAAAGTAGGGCCATTCGGGCGGCCTACTGACGTGATGGAGGGCCATTTGTGTGGCCCCCCCTCACTGGTCTAGGATGGCCATCACTGATGTACGAGGACTGAGAGAGAGAGAGAGAGAGACGAATATGAACGGAAGATAGAGAGGGATAGACAGAGAAGCTCCTACTGACCAAGAAAACGGACAAAGGATCTTCCCCGTAGAGAGAAAGACACACACACACACACACACACACACACACACACACACACACACACACACACACATACACATACATACACACAGAAAGAGAAAGGATATCTACTGAACAAAGAAACACTTGGATATTAACACCCTAAGAACGCCCCCTCAGCCTTCAGACTTACCCATAAGTGAATCCTTGCAGCTCTCTCCTGGCCAAGAGTCCAGAACAAAGCCGCTAGACGGAACAGGACTCAAGGATATCATGATAATAACTGGATATCTTCACTTTCCATGAAGACCCCGAGTTAATTAAGTCTTTGTAAGAGAGAATAAAGGACTGTAAGTGGGTGATTGTGAGTGATTTTCTGAAGGTCTTTTCTGAAATTAGCACAACATAGGAGATAGACTGGACACACTTCTTTGACTGTTCATGACTGTTAAAATAATCAAAAGGGTGAGAAAAAAATTGTCATTGACTGTAGTTGATTTTTTTATTTTTTTTTCAATCAATTCAACTCGAGAAACAGAGCGTAAGTAGATGTCTTACGCAGGACCGAGAATAAGATAAAATTAGACAAGACAAGGGTGAAGCACGACGCTACTCCACTTATAGCAGAATATAACTTATTAGCCAACCTCAAATATAGAGTCTGATACCCTCTATTGAGTCGGTGAATGCTCGTAAAACAATCGAATCCCCTTTAACACGTCATAGTTTCAATTGAATGAAATTACCATGTGTCGCTTTTACCTGTGTGTACAAAATGATGAGCCTTATCAATCCTGGGCAGTGGTTGTTTACCTATATGAACCCCTTTTTGTTTTACCTGTACTTGTATCTGTACCTATACCTATGTTGTTGTCTCAGAAATAAACTTCAAAATTCACATAAGGTCCCTCGGCCACTGTGAGTCAGAACAGTGTAGTAATGATGCCTTACCATGTTTCAGAACGATCCATCCAGAATGACATAACTAATTTCAATCAAAATTTTGAGGTTCACAAACAGAAAGACTCATCCAAAAATGACATGGATGATGACAGTGATCTCACGTTGTGTTTGTGTGTGTGTGTGTGTGTGTGCTGGAATAACTCCGCACCAGAAGTTACAGATAGTGCGAATGTTGCTTCTGTTATTGATGGTTATTATCTCACTGTCTCCGTCCGTAATGCGTTCCCATAATCCTCTTGGGGGTGGTTATTAAAAAGGATAATAAAAACGTAGCTCCCTGGGCGTCGTCAGAGCGGAAGTTCCTCCATTATCCGTCGGAGAGGCGACAGTCACGCAGGGTTACCCACGCGGAAGTCCAGGTTTTGCTACGACAGGGAGTAGAGCGTGAGAGGTGTCTTGCTTGGGGGGTTGTGTAGGATGGAGAGGCAAGTGTAGTAGGTTAAGAAGGTGTAGATACGTGGAGTCAAATGTAAGAGATGAGTGGTGTGTAGTTGTAGTGACGTTAAAGGTGTAGATTGATAGATTCAAGTGTAAGTGACAAAAGGTTTGTAATTAGGGGTGTTATGTGCATGCAGACTCAAGTTCAAGGGTGTACGGAGGGTGTAAACTTAAACATGGGTCGTATAAAGGGTGTAGACAATGGGAAGAAGGTGTACGAAGTGTAGGAACTCACACATCGAGCTGTTCTCGTGGTGGAGGAAGGTGTGAGGAAGAAAAAGAAGAGAATCAAAAGGAACTTAAGAGAAAGAGGAGGAAAAGATGGAGGATAATGAGATAAAGGAAGAGAAGAACAGGAAGAATACCAATAGCATATTTACGTGCATGAAAATATAAGCCTGTCACCAGACGGCTCCTGACCACAATAAGTCTCCGTTCCTGTCATACAGTAGATGCAAACAACATAGATGAACGTTTTGTATCGTCGATGTAAACAAAACAATGAACGTTTCGTATCGAATATGTTAACATTAACAATCAACGCTTGTGAGTCCGCGCCTCTATTGATTATCCCATCTTGCAAATTAGCCAATCACAGCGAGAGTCAATGAGAACCATTCAGGCAGGAAAGTAGCCGATCAGAGCAAGAATTAGAGCCTTCGTACAGGAAGTCAGCCAATCAGAGCAGAGCCAGCAACGCAGGAGGAAGGGGAAGCGGGCCACAGCACCTATCTGCCGTAATTCAGATAATGATAGAGTTTAGCTGACGAAGGGATGAGGAAATTGACGGTGCCGGAGTGGGGAACAGCCAGGTGAACGGGCACGAGGTGTGTTACGTGATAATACGGGATGTTAATGTGTGTGTGGGGGAGGTGTACCAGGGTTGCGTGTCATATTATATTGTATTATGAAAGAAACACGGGATTACTAATTAAAGACTGGTGTGTGTTTGTGTGTTATTGTTCGTGAAGTTTCTTTAATTGGTGACTTATATTTTGATCAGTGACTCTCCATGTGTCAAGACGTCCCAGACAATAGGATAATGTGTTTGGGATGGAACTGTAGTAGACAGAGTCGTTGTTAACCCTTTAAGGAGTAGTGTTGCAATTAGGCATTTTATTCTGGGTAATGCCAGGCGATTTTATTCAGTTGAGAGAAACCTTTATATCACTCAGAGGGTTAATGCCAGCACCCACGGATGAGTTTTCTGCTTATTTCCAAGAGAACTGTGCATCCTAGAAGGCATCATGAATTAAAATAGGGAAAGGAGAAGTAACAATTGTGTGTCCTGGAAAACACTACGGATGTGGGATTGGAAGCTGGAGATGTTCCCCTGTAAGTGTAGGATACTGCCGGCGGTCACGAGAGATGTCCTCCAGCCACGGAATGAAGCAATGTGTGAGTCCTGGCGGAAATGACTTAACATGTGGTGAACTCAGTCGCACGTCTTAATTAACCTGATGAATGTCAAGGCTCTGGAGGTTGTGTGTTTTTCTGTGCTGCGTTATATGAAGTTTAAAATGTTTACAAGGCAATAATTTACACACACACGGCAGGGGGAGACTGAGAGTGAGGATGATGGCGAGAGGTTGGAAATCGCTGAATGTTGGTAATTATTGATGCATTACTGAAGGAGTGAAAGATGTCGTGTGGTGGGAGGTAGAGTGAGTCGTGAGTCATTGGGTAGGTTATGAACTGTTTGTCCTGGTGAAAATTATGATAGGTATTGTAGGCTTACGAATGTCATGCATCTACCAGAGAGAAAGAACAGTTTGAGAATGGAAATTAGAAAACACTGGAAGAAGAGAAGGGGGTGAATTTCATTTATCATACAATTTGAAAATAAGTCTTCCTTAAAACTCCCAAAACAATACCTTTATATGATGTACTGTAAAACTACAAAACCCACAGCACAATTGAAAGCAGTACCTCCGGAGTCGCTGGATGTCGCCAAGAGGCCATCTTTGAAAGGGAAACAAGGAACAGCCTTGAAACACTGACTGTAATAACTGACCACCAGAAAGTTATGAGATATTACACTCACCACAGGCGGGCGAGGACGAAACTACCAGGAACAAAAACAGAAGAAAAACCCGTGGACGTTGTACTAGATCGTGGATGTGGTAATTATGAGAAATGTATTTAACGTTTTTCTTGTGTTGAATAATGGCAGACTGGCCGCAGATTCTCAAAGTTTCGTACAAAATGGTCAAATGTTAAAATATATATATATGCAAGTTATCCCGAATAAGACCGTAAAACCATCAACTTTTCTCTTAAACTCTCACCCATTCATATGTCCTAAATATAAGACCGTAAAGCTAGGTTACATTTATTTAGCTGAAGTTCGGATTGTTTACGTTATAAAATAGTTCGTTGTAATATGCTAACATTGTCCGCCTTCCAAAGATCGTTTGAAAATTTAATTCCAAACTGATAATGTAAGAGCGCATCTAATTCGCTCATCTTAGTAACAACAAGTGATCGCGGGCACGTTAGTGCCCTTGTGAGAGTTTGAACGCTCGTGACAGCGTACAGGGAATGAGGGTGCGCCAAGTCCGTAGACTTGCATGGTTAATTAGGGTGCGCCAAGTCCGTAGACTTGCATCGTTTTCCATCGTAAATAAAATAGTTAATTAATGGTTTCCTAAAGAAACCATCGATATGGGACCAGGTTTGTTCCACTTTACGATTTTTTTTGCTATTTTTCCACCAAGTTTGATGAAAAACGATTGTGCCGTTTCGGCTGCCCAGAACAGACGCACACACAGACAGACACACGGCTAGTCCTATAGTATATTAGATGCAAAGCTATAGACTCAAATGGCGATGGAAAGGCAACGAAACTCTAACTATATTAGATATGGTTCATTCATCTTAGTTTGTGGAGGAAGTAACATACAAGTGTGTGTTTCTGCAGCCTGAGAGGAGTCTGCTGTTGAGGTGTCGTGTCACGGCTGCTAATTATAGTCTTATAAAATTAAAACTTAACATATATCATCTAACACTTATGACCTGTGATGCTTTATGTCTAGTTATATAAATAAGCGTAATGACAAGAACAAAATAATGAATATATAAATTTCACTTATTATAATCATTATGCTGTGGTCTTCCCTCATTAAGTTTTAGATTTTTCTTCATTTTTTTTTACGATAGACAGCGTAGGGAGAGATCAGACAGTTGTCGAGCCGTCATATTTCTTCACTCCCCTGCTAGATGTTGAAGTTTATGAAGCAAGATGTTTTAATTACCTGAGGTTTATTATGTGATTGAGGAAAAAAATCACTGGCGGAGAGTTTCACAAAAGTACAAGTCCGGGGCATCAATGAGGGTAGACATTTTATGATGAAATACTTACAGAAAAGACATAAACCCTACAAATGTTCTCGATGGCTGATAGTAACAGCGAGGTGATGAAGCTGTATAGTGTATGAAAATAGTAACTGGATATATTTATAGAACAGAGGTGAACCGCGAGAGAGATCTATGTTGGAAGTATTTCGGTTAGGTTAGTATTGTTGTTTCTGCATTAAATCGAGGAGGTGAAATGCCCCAACACCACACTCAGCTCACATATAACACCAATGTTCCGTTTTAGATCTACCATGACTTGCATACGCGGTTACTAATTATTCATCGGGAAGTATAGGCCTACTCTGAATGTGTCCAAGGTTTATTGAAGCAGTTTCAGATAGAGATATGAGAAAGACTATCCAGGAGGCAAAAACGACTCCTAAAATCTCAATGTTGTGTCATCAAAACTTAAACAGAATCTAAGTCAAGTGAGTTATTAAATACGTATCATTTATTCGGTTGGAGTGACGCTGATAGATTGGAGGTTGTGTTCGATGGTCTACTGTACTACGCTGTGCGCGGCATCTGCTTGAAGACACGAGGCTATTCTGGTCTGACGCTGTAGATCATGTTTTGATATTTTTTTTTTTTTTGGCATTAGCCCACCCGGGCACAGATCACTGACCCACATCAGCGCCTTGGGGGGGGATATAATAATAATAATAATAATAATAATAATAATAATAATAATAATAATAATAATAATAATAATAATAATAATAATAATAATAATAATAATAATAATAATAATAATAATAATAATAATAATAATAATAATAATAATAATAATAATAAAATAATAATAATAATAATAATAATAATAATAATAATAATAATAATAATAATAATAATAATAATAATAATAATAATAATTATAATAATAATAATAAAAATAATAATAATAATAATAATAATAATAATAATAATAATAATAATAATAATAATAATAATAATTAATAAAAATTATAATAAAAAAAATAACTTAATAATATAATAATAATAACCATAAATAAATGCGAAAATGAAAAAAAATTAATCATGAGTGAGAAATGATATACAGTATGTATGTTTTGTCAAACTAAGAGAAACAATTGAGACCCTGCAATTGTGTGTAAATGAGGCAGAAAGTCAGATCAGCAACCTGGGACTTGGTCACAAATATTGTGATGCCATATGGCAGCAGGGTCTACCGTTAGACAATACATTATGCTTCCAATATCTTCCCAGGCGGTAAACCTCCCTGTTTGATAGCTGCCTACTACCTACTACCTAATGACTGAAATGATACGAAATACACGCTACAGCACTAAATAATTTACTTAGAATTAACTTCATTATCGAGGATTAACAAAAAAAAAATAATCATAATTTTATTGATATGTTTTCGAATTGATTACGTAATTAATTAACTAAATTAATGAAGAGTATTAATTACACCAATAATGACAAATCGCATTTATTTTATTGAGGAGTAAGTAAGGGAGGATAATGATAGAAAAATGGAAAATGATAAATAATAAAACAGTAATGAGAAGGAAACAGACAAATTGAGAGATGGGGAGAGACGTTAGACGGTTAGAGATACATAGAGAGACATTGGTGACAATATACAGAGCCACGGAAACAGAGACTCGGAGACACAAAACCAGAGAGACTGAGAGAGACAAAAACAGAGAGACTGAGAAACACAAAAACAAACACTGAGATACACATAGAGATATAAACAGACAGACATTTAGAGAGACAAACATACAAGATATAGAAATATAGATACATTAAATAGACAGGAATAGATAGACAGAAACAGGGGGAGAGACAGAGATAGGAACATATTAGAGACAGAGAGGAAAATAAAAAATAGCGAGATAGAGAGACACTGAGAGACAACGGGTAGAGGGAGGGAGGGAGTGGTGCACCTCAGGGCCAATCTATCACAGCAATTAACTATTTTTGGTGTACGTAATTACTACAGTGGGAGGGATGAGGAGTAAGAGAGATGGGGGGGTGAGGGGGGGTAAGATGGGTGTATGGGAGGGGAAGGAGGAGAGGGGAGATGAGGGAAGGTAGGGTAGGTAGTGGGGGGAGAGAAGGAGACAAGGGGAGGAGTGGGCTTCATGCTGCTATATATTCAGGTGTATTTTCTCTCAACAACATCAGTTACGGTCGGTACTCCACCCTCACCACACCTCCACCCGCCCACACCTCACCCACGATGGCCGCCCTCAAGGTAGTTATAGCATTTACCGTGTTTTTTAAATGGTTCTCTTGTTATTTTGGGCCTATTTGAGTGATCAGCGGACCACTAGCCAATCAGGTGATGTTTACAACGTATCAGCTGACTATTGGCCAATTAGGTGAAGTTTACAAGTATCAGCTGAACATTTGCTGCCTCGCAAATATTTACACTAATTACGTGTGGTACACTCTAGACATATTTCAGTATTAAAAAGCCTTCAGTAATACTACTACTACTACTACTACTACTACTACTACTAATAATAATAATAATAATAATAATAATAATATCTAGTCTCCTCCTGTATGACCTCAGATCAAAATTAATTAGATGTATAATATCTGATGTCTTTTAATAAAACGATGTTACAAAAAAAGTGTTATCTAGGATTAAAGTCTCGATTTTCAATGACCAAAATTAATTTACGTGATCATGTTTTTAGTATTTAGATCTGTAGGGAAATTTACTGAAAAGAAAACCATAAATTTTCGTAAATTTAAGCAGGTTTCGGTAAGCTTAACACGTAAAATGTGTGTGTGTGTGTGTGTCCATAGATAGTTTTATATAATTTTATCTCTGCTTTTACCTAAAACCAAACAGAAATTACGATCGAAATAGCATAATAAAAATCATTTCCAAGTTATTGAGTCGAACATGATACTGAAAATCCCTCAGCCGTTACTAACTACTTGGATGATGAGTTATTATTATTATTATTATTATTATTATTATTATTATTATTATTATTATTATTATTATTATTATTATTATTTTTATTATTATTATTATTATTATTATTATTATTATTATATGTGAATAACCAGTACATTATCAATAAAACGACTTATACTGTAAGTAAAATAAATCAACAAAAGACAAGTGAATATTTAAACCATAAATAATAATAGTACTAGGAAGAAATATTCACTACATACATAAAAAAGTAATGAATTGTCATCAACCCGTAGAATAACGTATTCTGGCGTTTGGCAACTCTTCACGCTCACTCATGCACAAAGTATGGTGGTGACGGAAAGTTGTGAGCATTGCGTAGTTCTCTGCTGGTGGGGATTTTGTTCCAATACGGATAAGTTCCAAAGCTGTGACCACCGCCAGTCCGAGACGGCCTAAACCCTCTGGCAGGAAGTTATTGATTGTGTTACGCCATTACAGAAGTTAACTAGTTTTCAACACGTAACAGTAATGGTTATAAGGGATGGTTGTGTAAGCAATGAAAATAATATCAATCGTAAAACAGAAAAAAATTTTGATAGGGAGATAATGATGGAAAGAAGAGAGGTCTAGTGAGGTATAATAGTTGAAGATAAATATATTAAAAGCACCGTTAAAGTATATTCGAACGCTCGGTAAGGCAGTGGTTGCTCAGCCCCCAAAACTCTAATCCTAATAAATAATAGATACAGTGACAACCATTTGTTTTTAAATACATAAAATAAATTATAATAAATATCTGTACTTCTTAGCTGCGTACCAATAAAAATATCGATCAATAATTGGGTTTGTTTCGTTCAACTAACTTTTGTTTATTGAGATGCAGCCCACTGGTACACATAGTAGAATATTGTTGCTATACAATACAATATATTTATAACCATATTCATGGTAGTTTTGCGCTGCTTGCACATACAGTCATAGGCGGATCCAGAGGGGGGTCAGGGAACTTTGGCCCCCTTCGGCGAAATCTGCCCCCCCCCCCCCTTGAAGGTTTTGAGGCTCCTTGTAATACAGTATTTGGACCAGGACAGTTTGATACAAGTCTGTACTGATAATCACACTTAGGATGTTGAAAATATTGCGTCCTCAACCTAAGAATATATCCTAATATCCAGTGCATGTGGCCTCAAAATGACCCTGACATGGTCCGATTTCAAAATTTGTCCCGGGCCCCCAGTTGTATGAGCCCGCTACACTCACCGCTGAACGTGGTGGTTCAGCATTGCGAAATTTAAGCCCTGATTAAAATATAGATGAATACAGAAAGAAACCCATATTGATAAAGAGAGAAATGGAGATTAGCAGATATAGGGAAAGATATTATAACAGAAGACATACATGCGCATACAGATAAAGATAGGTGGAATAAAGAAATAGGTGATTACTATAGGGATACATATAGATAGATAAATAGAGAGGGAAAGGAATGCACAGCACCACCTGTAGTCACATGAGTAGCGTGTCAATGAGCCAGTTAACGTTAGCACTTCTTCCACTCCCTCAGGTTCTATTGCTGACGGCGACGCTGGCGGTGTTATCCTGTGTCCTGGCAGTGCCTCAGCTGAGAGACCCCCAAGCAAACGTGGTTAGTTTTGTCTAAGTCTGTCTGTCTATTTACTTATGCCTCTCTGTTGGACAGTAGAAACATCTAGAAAATTTCGACTCCAGTCCATATCTAATCACATTAAAAGTAATCTAATCTTATCTCCAACGAATTGATAAAATTAACACCCTAGAACCCACTTAAAAAGAGACCTAAGACTAATATTTCATAACCTAATACATGGATATTGTTACTCTCCTGCCCTCCCGCCAGCCCCGCTACGAGTTCGGATACGAGGTAAATGCCCCGGATTATGGCAACGACTTCGCCCACGCTGAACGTCGGGACGGTTCGGACACATCGGGGCAATACCGTGTCCTCCTCCCTGATGGCCGTATGCAGATCGTCTCCTACACCGTCAATGGAGACTCAGGATACGTGGCTCAAGTCTCCTACGAATGAGCAGCCCCTCTCCCGGCAACAAACTCAAACGAAAAACAAACAAATAACGAACTCAAAACAATAATCAAATCTTCTGGCATCTTGGTAAGAGATGTAATAAAACAGACACAATAAAAAATAAATAAAAAAGAATACGTAGATGAATAATATAAATATGCTTAGAGGCTTAGAGAAATACTGACGAGGCGAGAATTATTGGTATAAAAAAGACGTCCAAAAACAGTATTATCTATGTAGAACTAAGCCTTATAACTCATTCCAAAGTCTTATAACACTCCAAAGTTTTCTAACACACTACAAACCTTTTTAACTCACTACAAGTCTCGTAACTCACTACAAAGTCTTACAGCTCACTTTAAAGCCTTACAATTCACTACAAAGTCTTACAGGTCACTTTAAAGCCTTACAACTCACTACAAAGTCTTACAGGTCACTTTAAAGCCTTACAACTCACTACAAAGCCTTACAACTCACTACAAAGTCTTACAACTCACTACAAAGTCTTACATCTCACTTTAAAGCCTTACAACTCACTACAAAGTCTTACAGCTCACTTTAAAGCCTTACAACTCACTACAAAGTCTTATAACAATGTGCCTCACCTGGTAATGTGTTCAGGCTTATCAATGACATACTTCCACAGATTTTTGTCCATATTGTATTGTTGCTTCCTTCTGCTTGTTGCTATTGTCACTCAAATTAGTTAAAATGACAGTTGTAGAAATTACTTGAAATGTAGAAGTTACATGTAGTGATTCTTTGCTACTTGATATGTAAAGGTTACTTGTAGAAATTACTTTAAATGTAGGAGTTAGTGGCGTGTGGTGTCATATCTCAGGAACTCTCGCATGAAGACACAACCTGACGTAAGAAGTTCTCCTTCACCACCACTCCCTCCCTACCTTCACACAGGCCTCTTGAACGTGTCTGCAGGTCTATATTATTCTCAATCATATTCCTTGTAATTATTAAGTACGCAGATGGATTTTTTCCTTCAAATTAAAAAAAAAAAATGTAAGATATCTGGTTCTCGATAGTTGAATCACCTAAATCTTATCACCACCACCAACAACAACGCATTAAATAGCTTTAGACACCACTGTAGTTTCTAGTGTTTTCAGGAGCTTCAAGAAATACTCCTCAAACAGAAGTATAATAAGAATCTCCCCTCATAAGTCTAGTCGCCAGTACCACGTAAAAAAAATTGTGGATGTAATTTTACTATATTTTTTAGCTAAATATGTTTAGTTTTTCTTTGTTTTTCGGGAAAGGTTTGTTCGTGTAATATCTTAACAAAACTTAAATAATCGCATTGTTTATCTCTATATCAAGATTTATGTTTTAAGATATTTTATATCTTTAAAAATAAATATATATATATATTGTAAAGTAATATTTAATAATACTCTGCTTTCATCTCCATGTACTGTACTTTAGGTGTGTATCTCAATGTAATAATTATCTTTTTAGAAAATGTACTTTTTAAAGCTCTCTTCTGTTTGTAAATGTTTCGAGACTTGTTTCACTTAGTGCCATTCCACTTACCTTGATCACTGTATAGTATTAACATAACACGAAATTTTTATAATGCTTGAATCTGTAAATCCTGAAAATATTTTTTAATAAAATATTCTCTAATATATATTTATTTTGTGTTTTAATATACGTGAATGATCTAGAAAGCTCGATTACCCTGTAAGAGTAATGACTTCAAAATGAAAAAAATACAACGGAGCACTGAGCGATGTTTCGAATGAATTTGAATTACTTGAATCCCCGACTCTGCGTCTGCTCTGCTAGGAGTCGAGTCTCTTGGACTCAAATCACAGAATGTTGTTGTAGGGATAATATCGTTGTATCGTCAGAGAAACAAGGTAAAGTGAAGTTGTTGTGGGCTCTGGTGTACCTCAGTGATACAAGGGATTAACATATAAGCTGTGAACCATCGTCCAATGCGACAGACCTTACAAGATGTATTGTTGTAGCTGTTTTACGGTGATTGAGTTGAACCAGATAAGCCCACACGCCAAGATCTTGTTGACGCCATTCCACCAACTGGAAAAACGTCTTCAGTTCATGAAGTTATGGGTCTGGATTTTCAAAGGTTAGTACGCTGATACTGTTTCCTAAGTCGTGATGTGAAAACGCATATAGCCGAAACTAAAGTATAAGAAAAAATGGCGTCATGGTGGCATTGGTGGGTAAATATTTTCCGAAGTAGTGCGGCATTAGCGGCAGCTTGAGGAAATTTATCTTAGAAGATAAAAGCTTTCATGTCTCGAGAAAATTACAAAAATGCAGGAGGAATACGTTTTGGGTAGAATAATTTCACTTTTACGATTGTTGTTTGTCCGTCTCCGGAATAATCTGTCCGCTGTGTTTACTTTTTAAACCGTGGCTCATTGGGGGACCGGTGGTAGAAGCGGTACCGTTCTTGCCTCGCAAGCGAGATGTCACGGGTTCGATTCCCGGGCCGGTGGAAGTTGTTTGGACTTACTTCCTAGCCCCCATTAGTCCCTGTTCACCTAGCAGTAAAAGTAGGTACCTGTTGTAAGTCGAAAGTTCCGAATTCGTATTCAGGGAGTTGGAGCTTCCAATAACTTGATGACATAAACCACTGACTCTTCAGGCTTCTACGCCCTTAACTCATGAGACATAAAGGCAAGCATGAACTTAGCATGCTTCCCTGTTGGGCGCTGTAAACGCTTCTGCGCTTCACCTTACACAAGGATGTAGGGGGGTGCCCAATAATAAAAAAAAAAGTGGCTCATTTCACGGATGCTTTTTAGATACTGCTGCATTCTACCTAATGTAGCCTGAAATACTACAGTTATTTATTACTGTATTGGGTTAATATTCGTTTTATCCCAATGGATATTTCGGATTTTTTACCAGTATCACTAGGATTATTATATTTTAGTTAGGAATCGATTTTCTTCTATGGCGTTTCTGGCACAAATTTACATTTTTCGAGTATTTTAAACGATAAGATCTCTGCCAATTACCAACAATATTGAGTGCTCAAAGCGGGCAGGGTTTTGAAGTAGAGGGTAAATGTGGGGTTAACACTATGAGCAAACAAAACTTTGGAAACCTTACTTAACCTATAAAAAGGTTCATGGCTCGTCCTCTTCATCTGAACACCGAAAACTACACCAACACATTATACACCGAAAACTACACCAACACATTATACACCGAAAACAAGAATAGATTTTAGGATATTTATATGTTAGGTAAGGTTTTTAAAGGTTTGTTTGGTGTTCTTTTTGGTATTTTACCCCTCATTTTCCCTCTACTTGAAAAATTTAATTTTGCGCCGGAAACACCATAAGAAAATCGATTCCGAACTAAAAAGAATCCTAGTGATAATGGTAAAAAAAAAAAAAAAAAAACTGGAATGCTTATTGGGATAAAAACGAATATTAGGGAAATTTTAGTTTCGGTCTTCGCTGTACTTAGATATCCAAATTAACCTTGGAGTACTGCTCTCCGATCTGGGGTGGTTCTTTTGTCCAACTGTTAGATTGGGTGGAATTGAAGGCATTTCGTCTTATTAACTCTCCTCCTTTAGTTGAAAATCTCTCTTCCCTTTCTCTTCACTGCCATGTTGCTTCATTCTATCACTTTTACAGGTACTTTAATGGGCAATGTTCAGTGGCTTTGGCATCCTGTGTACCGCGGTGACCCCCCCCCCTCCCCCTTTTTCTGTGTGGATGTCGGTCACACTTGAATAACCCATTATAGTGCATCCTTCTTTCTTCACATAGCCAAACTGTGGAATGCTCTGCCTTCTTCTGTGTTTGCATACTCTTACAATCTGTCTCAGTAAGATGTCGTCACTCACTAGCGTGTCACTGAGAAGGCGGATATGATGAGTTGCTGACACATAAATAAACTCCATCCGTTGACTCTGAGGGAATTTTAACGTTGTTTCTTTTCTCTCTGTCTACTGTACAACAATCTAACGTGAGACTGAAATAGGGGGGGTGGGGTGGCGTTTCTGTTTTTATTCTATACTTGTTCCTTTTATCCATAGCTGTGTAAGAGAGATTAGTCTACTTATCTTTTCTATATTTTTCTGTTGTATTTTATATTATTATTTCTATATTTATGTTTTCTATTTTAATATATTTTCTAAGTCTTTATTTCAGTGTGTTTGTTTGTTTCATTTCTATATTTTACCTTGCCTTACCATCCCCAAGGCAACAGTGTCACAGAAAGATAAATAAAAGCACTTGCACAGTTTGGCCATTACAAGACGAGCAACACCGTCAGCCTACGATTGTTTATTAGTCAGGTATTAACCAAGAGGGTGACATATGGGCGATAATATCCTCTGCGTGAAGGGAATAAATAGATTACAGAAAGCTTGATATTTAAGCTGTACTCGGAGGCAGGTGTTTGTGATATCCGTGTGAAGGGAATACGGCAGCATAAAGACAGTAATTCAAATTAGAGAGAAGGTGTTAGTGGTAATATCCAACATGTTAAGAGTGTTACACAGAAAAGGTGATGTTTGGGCATAGACAAGTTGTAAATAGATGGCCTGTGGTATAAAGTTTACATATCGAAGGTGTGGACACTCCCAGGCGCCTCAACAGTACAGAGGTCATAACAAAACCTGGTACTGAAATACCTACACAAGAAGAGGAATATTTTGAGTTGATTTTTTTATATAGATCAGTTTGTCCGGATTTATGTTATGTAGGGGATTTAGGCTTTCTATGTGTAACGTATAGCGTGAGGGAAGGGGGAAGTGTGGGAAGAAGTGAGTGAAGAGTTAATGAGTGTGAAGTATTACCTCCAAAATTTTAACATTATGATTACTTGGTAAATCTCATTGGAAAGTAAGCTAGATAATTTTTTTTATCTGTATTCCACAGCTGTAACATGTCGTAACGAACACTCATTCTAAAACATGTTTTTCTCACTGTTTTAATAACATTACTGATAAGTGTAAACAAGCTCTGCTGTGTGAGAAGATTCAGACAGCTCTATTAACAACACAACAGGATGAGGCATGTCACGATAAGATAAGACGATGTTTTTTTCCTTTTATATTACATTCTTCTGTTATGTGTAGTTTCTCTCTGGCAAATAACGAGATATCATGATTCTGTTTTGGGAATTTGACTTCGTGTGTGTTTGTGTAATAATAATAATAATAATAGTAATTATATATATATATATATATATATATATATATATATATATATATATATATATATATATATATATATATATATATATATATATATATATATATATATATATATATATATATATATATATACATATATATTGTAATGACCACGGTCTTACACGTCAGTTAGCGCCAAAATCAAATGATTCATATTACGCTTAAAAGCCCACAAAACATGTAACTCGGCTTTCGTTTGAGTCCTCCATCTGAGGAGTCCGTTTTCTCATCACTTCAAGACACCTCAGTCCTCCGTTATCCCATTTTCTCTGACTTACTGAAACCAACCTCTCTATAAAATGAATTTGAGTGTGAGAGAGAACACCCTTGTTTTGAGTCAACTTAGATATGTCTGTTTACAGTTGGAACATTCAAGATCCATTGTGAGTGGGGTAGAACGCTTCAACTGTCCTTATCGGTAGTAGAACGTGTCAAGTAAGTGAGTGTCGAGTTTGCCAGCTAGAGTGGCGTATTTTATGTCGTCCGTGGGGGTATCCATGAGTTTCTGATCGCGCCTGAAGTTATATCATTTTGTCGCCCCGACATCAGAGAATCTGATGTTTATAGTTTAGTTAGTGTCAGTTGTCTATTTAAGAAAGTCATTAATCTCCTGAACTATTCTGTCAACTGGTATAATCTCCAAGATCTAGCGCCTCCCCGTGAATAGCGCCTTGTTCGCCTCAAGCCTGAGCTTGCAGAATTAATGTTATCAACGTGTATATTCCACCTTTTCCTGGCAAGCTCAACCTCTGATT
Organism: Homarus americanus; assembly: GCF_018991925.1. Lineage (NCBI taxonomy): Eukaryota > Metazoa > Arthropoda > Malacostraca > Decapoda > Nephropidae > Homarus > Homarus americanus. The sequence goes on along the minus strand of NW_024739802.1, from coordinate 52,205 downwards.
AGATTATATGAATAGACATAGGAAATTACCCTGATCAAGAACACCGGAGTTCATAACTAAGTATACAGTGATCCAAAATGATAGAGAAGTTTTGTTGTTGGTAAGATTGACCCTTCTGGTATGAATACGGAGGCCCAAGCTGCCCCGCGAGTGCACGTATATACCTCGACACGAGGGAGAATCACGCATTCGTGACTTCCTCAACGTCTCTCCAGGTATGTTAACGTGTGTTCCCGCCGCCTATTAATTCAGTTTAACTTAGTCAATTTTGGTGAATATCAGTGCTCATGTGTTAACATAGTGAATTCTGTGCCAATTAAGTCGAGTAACGTAGAGATTTAGATATTGTCTGAACCGTTGCCAGGCGTATGTTTTGTATAGTTGAAGTTAGACCTTTACGCATTCGTGACTTCCTCAACGTCTCTCCAGTGTGTTGAGCTGAATACTCATCGGCTAACGTGGGTCGGTAACCGGGTTGGACGATGCCGTTAATTCGACAGGATTAAACTGGGAAGTCCGTTTCCTGCAAATCAGGCGCCAGCTCCCGGAGCGTGTGTCGGTCTACAACCGACCCCTAACAGTGATCTTCATTTGTTGTAGAGACCAGCGTTACCCTGGGGCACTCCTCACAGTTACATGGGCCTAAGTATTATTGTATCTTGTTTGGGGGATAACTAGCAGAAATATAGTATCCCAGTTAAGTATTGAACCACTGAATGAGAGTTAAAAGTGCCATGTTGTTCCTTGTGAATTAACAGGAGGTATTGTATGTTGAGATAATTGTGGAGTTGTCCAGTGTGTTATGTATTCATCGGTAGTGACCATGAAATGATAATCTGAGAGTATAATGATATAACCAAGAAGTGAAGAGTTAATTTGCTACTTGGTAAGGTAAGACCTGAGGGTCCAGTGATATCTGGTGTATACCCAGTACTGAATATCATTGGCAGAGTGATAATACCACAATTGTCGATTGAAGTAATAAGTATTTGGAGGTATTTAATGAGGTAATAAGTTCTTGAAGTGTTTGATGACTTAATAAATAAATTGCAGTTCTGTTTCGTCTGAGGTGAATCTGAGAGGCATCTTATCCAATCACTGTGTTAATAAATATTGAATTAGTAATCTACGAGTATCACCACTCTATCCTTTCCCACATTGGTTCTCAGAAAATAACTAACTCACGTGCCTAAAAGCTTGTGGGGTTCAGGTTGTTTGGTTCGCACTCAGGATGGGAAGGAGAAAGGAAACTCACAATGTGCTTTCTATATACATGTTGTATTGGATGTACAATGCAGCTTGGTGCTGGGAAGGCAGCATGGTTACAAGCGTGATGTAGAGAGAGCTGGTTGGTGAGGACGCTCAGAGAAGGACAGCTTGTGGGTCGTCATGCTCGCCGACGGGAGCGAGGACCGCCAGGCAGGCGGAGGAGGAGCGAGGGCCGCCAGGCAGCGGCGGAGGTGGTGTTGCTGGCTGCGGCTGTAGGTAGAAAGAGACAGGTCACCACGAGGTCAGGTCTTAAATAGCGGGGGTAGGCGTGGCTTAGTAGTTGACCCCCGCTCCGTGATGTATGGCGGCGCTGGTTGACCTCGACTACGAGGCATACACTGGGGAATTGGTGGGGTCGGCTACTCAGCGACAAACAGCGTTTGTAGGGGACAAATCCACTACAATACTCCCCCTTCCCTCCAGGCGGTGCAGGAGACTTGATGTCTGCAGGGTTGCTTAGCACATGTGAGGCAGAATGGGCGGTGCATGCCTCATGTGAGACAACGGCGATGGCGTGGATGAGCCTGTCGCTGGATACAACTGTCTAGATACACAATATCTGTGGGAGAAGAGAGGGAGAAAAAGGGTGTGTGGAGGCGATGAATGTTGTGCTTCCCTCATGGCAGGTACAGAGTCGTCAGATGCGCCTGCTGGGGTGTGTGGGCCTGGGTCAGGAGCAGGGGCTGCGTCAGCAGAAACGGATGAGGGCTCGTGACAGCAGCTGGGTCCACGACAGCAGCAGGATGCAGGACATTAGCAGGAAGTACCTGAGGGAGAAAAGAGGGGTGTGTGGATCCGCACTCAGGAACAGAGGCCGCATCAGGGGCGGCAGGGGTTACTGCTGGGCCGGGGTCGGCGTCTGAGGCAGGACGGGTGTGCTGGGGTCGGAAGAGGAGCGACTGTCTGCTTAGAGTAGCAGAGCTGCTCTAGGGTGTCTAACCTGCGGTGTAGAGACAGTAGTTGTAGAGCCGATGAGAGCTGCTTCTGTGTGGATAAGCCAGTCTTCCATGTTGCTTGAAGACTGGGAGCGTGATCAGTTTCTCCTCCATCCTGTGTGAGTGCGAATCTCCGGGAGTCACCATTTGTGGGGTTCAGGTTGTTTGGTTCACACTCAGGATGGGATGGAGAAAGGAAACTCACAATGTGCTCTCTATATACATGTTGTATTGGATGTACAATGCAGCTTGGTGCTGGGATGGCAGCATGGTTACAAGCGTGATGTAGAGAGAGCTGGTAGGTGAGGATGCTCAGAGAAGGACAGCTTGTGGGTCGCCATGCTCGCCGGCGGGAGCGAGGACCGCCAGGCAGCGGCGACGGAGGTGGTGTTGCTGGCTGCGGCTGTAGGTAGAAAGAGGCAGGTCACCACGAGGTCAGGTCTTAAATAGCGGGGGTTGGCGTGGCTTAGTAGTTGATCCCCGCTGCGTGATGTATGGCGGCGCTGGTTGACCTCGACCACGAGGCATACACTGGGGAATTGGTGGGGTCGGCTACTCAGCGACAAACAGCGTTTGTAGGGGAGAAATCCACTACAAACTCGCTACCTAACAGTTAACTAAGATATGTTATATTCTAGAAAAATCCTGGGTGGTGGCAGGTCTACCGTTGTAAGTATAATAAGTGTGGTAATAAGAAAGACATGGTTTCCCAGGTTAATCCATGGTTTAGAATATAACTAGAACGAAATATATGGAAGAGATTATAATATATGAAAGGAAATGAAAGAAAGAACATTGACTTGGAAAATATAAGCAGAGAAGCATAAGAGTTACTTATATAAGAATATATAAGAATATAAGGTATATAGAGATAAAGAACATATAAGAATATAAGCAAGAATATTATATATAAGAATAAGTATATATGTAAAGAATTGAAGAAGGATAAGTATATAAAACAGGATACTCATTGGAAAGAATGCTACAACGAACATATAAGTATATGAATAAATAGAATACTAACAGAAAAGAACATCTGGATGGTAAATTATTAAAAAGAGAAAACTCGGCCCGTTACATCAGTACAAAAATGAGTTTGGCAGGGAGTGAACACACAAGTTATCTACAAGTTGATAAAATAATTCTTACAATGGTTGGAATGAGGCTGTTGTTATAGCAATCCGTACTTGGTCGTATGGGCTGTGTTAGGGAGTGGTGTCGAACAGCAATTCGCGGATGCCGGGGGGGATATTGGGTGATAGGAGACGGTTGTGTGAGGAATGAGTCTTGAATGAGGTCAAGGAATTCTTTTTCTTCAGCTTGTCTGATAAGACCGATCCAGTTTTTCGTCTCGTGATTAAAATCTCCCAAGATGAGAGCTCGTACTCTGGATGCTCTGTGTGAATAGGGAGTAGTGACACTTCCCCGCCCCGATGCAGTCGACCATACAGTATAGCACTCACCTACTGTCAGTTAACTTTTGTTTTGTGCTGTCAAATCACTTCAAATAGATTCGGATGATCCCATTTCACTTAGCTCGTCATTAATGGTCACTGCCAAGTGTTCTTTGACATACAATAATATACCACCACCTCTTGTAGCCTTGTCCTTTCTGAATGATTCGCTCAGCGGCTGATTCCAATGATATTTGGTTGTTCTGCGTCTGTCATATGCGCTTAATACTTCAGCCTTATTAACTAGAATTCTTTGCCCAGTTTCTAGTATTGTCCTATTTGATGGCTGTGAGCCTCGAGGTTTAGTAGAATCTCTCATGTCTCACTTGGGTGGTTGTAATATTACTTAAAATATACTGTATGTTGACATCATTAACAGGTAGTTCGCCTCTTGCCCTCCTGGAACATTAGTTCGACCTCCCCATCTTCTGATCTATAGTTGATCATTCCCACATTTTGGGTCGTTTTTAACTCTTTCAATTTGTATCTGAGCTCTCTGTCGTTTTTTTTTGTGGTCGGGAGTGATGTAGACGTGATCTACCCCGCCCATGACGGCTAACAAATCGATCAATGGCGAAGAGGATAACGTTGGTCTTTGCTACTGCAGTGATGTCCGCAATGATTGTGCCAATTTTTACAATACGGGTAATCAGGTGGGTTGGTGAGGATCCTTATAAAATGAATTGGCCGTATTGTAGACAGGGTAAAAGTATATACGTGAAAATTACATACTGTAGTATAGGCTGTCATAATAAAATAGTTTGTGCTAAATATTGTCTATTTTCTTTTAATTTATTATTAAAGAGAACGTAATATGAGAGACTTCAGTAATATTGTTTATTTCCACTTGTTTAAATGATTTCTTCTTATCTACTTTAGTCTTTCTCAATTTATGTTTTAGGTAATTTATAAGGAAACCGTTACCACCAGAAGCAATTGTTCGATTTCGTTAATTTTTGGCACAGATGTTCTGATCGTCATAGGGAGTATTTTAATTATAAGTATATTTATTTTCATTACTCTACTCAACGATCATAAATTACCTGTAGGGGGCAAGGCATGAAAAATGAGGGAAAATTCGGATGAAACACGGTAAAAATCTGATATGACACTAAAATGATGTCTCTGCGTGCTTTATACGCGAAGAAATTAATTATTTACCGAAAATACAATACTCCTCCGAATAATATGCCTTGTCTCCGCGTGCCGTCTGAGTGTTAACAACCGATCTGCTTGGTCCGAACAGTCTCACGTCCACACACACACAAAAAGTAAATTGCACCGTGACACTTAAACAGAGTTGCTTTCATATGTACCAGATATCAAAATAAGTACTTTCTGTTTAATATGGAAGAGGAGTGGCTCCCCCACCCCCCCCCCCCGGGTAGAGAGTTAGGTAAGGTTAGGTAGGCTTCCTTGTTTGATGACGTCAGGTTCTATTAGTTTCTAGTAAATGTCACTTCTTTTAAAATACTTACTATAATGATAAGAACATCTGTGAGATAAATGAACGAAATCGAACTACTACTGGTGGTAGTGGTGTTCTCATACATTACCATTTTTTACAGTCCCTCATATCATCATTGACTTTTAATACGGATCAGGTCTTTTAATCAACATTACTTTGTTTCCCAATTTTTTTTGTGCAAATTATTATTTTTTTCTAATGTCATCATTATTCTACGATAAGACAAACTTTTCGGATTCTAAAGTTACTTACAGCTACATAAATATATCATATGAGCTTAGAATTTATTATTAACAGTGAATTATTTATTTATTTTTTTACATATTTGTTAATTATTCTTTTTGCTTATTGTTAACCCATTATTTATCCTCTTCGCTATTGCTTACTAATTACATACCACTTTTTATCCACTGTGTCTACACTTTTGTTTTTACCCACCTCAATATTGTTACACTTTATTTTCCTTGTTTTTATTCATCCTAAATTGCTATCCACCTTTATTATCGTTTTCTTACTCCATTCATCCGCAGCCAAACCTTCTTCGTTCACAATTATTCCCAAATCGTTTTTTTTCTTTTTTTCGTATTCTTGTAGTTCCTTTAATCGTTTCCTATACTGTCCATGAATATTATTTTTGTTCTTTATTTATCCCCTTCGTCTCTCCCTCTTTATTATTTTTCTATTCATCATTTATTTCTCTATTTCTTTATTTTTATTCATTTTTTCTTTGCGTTTTGTATTATTAATTTTTATACATCGTATTTTTTGGACTTCTTGGTGGTTGGTTTTATCGTCTTTTGCTTCGACTAATTTCTCCTATCTCTCTCTCTCTCTCTCTCTCTCTCTCTCTCGTTCTATTCGGAGTAACACAGAGACAAACATAAGGGTGACCCACTGGCGTAGTTTCACTCAAGGGTCATTTCCCAATTCTCTACCGAACGTAATGAGCCGTAAGACCCCTTTTCCTGGGAGTGAATGACACACTGCGGTCTAGTATTATGTGCGTGTGTTTGTCTGTAAGTCCACACACACTAAACTTTTCCTGCCATTCTTACTTCCGTACAAGCTATAGGCTGTCACGGATGGGTAGAAGGTATACAGGGTGACTTTTGTGTCGGTAAATTCTAAAAAAAAATATATATGTGTATTGAAAAAATATATCGTTCGGCTTGTTTTGCTATTTCACTCTAACGCAGAGATGTCACTAGCATATCCACGTCACCAATACGACTACAAGTATCCTGTATACCATCATGGGTGTAAATTACTACGTTAATTAACTAGGTATTGCTATTACGTTCATCAGAAATAATTACTCACCAAGACCCATCACCAGGTACCACTAGTACCATTACTAGATACCTCATACCATCACCAGATATTTCGTTATTCTTACCACCTTCACCACCACCATCATCATCATCATCATCATCATCATCATCATCATCATCATCATCATCAGGTGCATGATTCACCAAAACAGACACATGGTGCCGTACCTCATCTCACCTGGCAGCATCACCAGCCACACCCTCACTCACCGTTACAGTCACGCTAACGTCACCAAGAACCGTCACTAAGCATTACTTATCTTGATGTGGTCGAGTGAGTGCACCTTACAGAGCTTACTACCTAAAGTAAGTGAAAGTGACGGCCCATGCGAGGCACTCCTGACCAGAGAGACGGGATACTCTCTCTCTCTCTCTCTCTCATATGGGAAGGAAGGAGGGGAGATTGAGGTACAAATTTGCCTGATCTCTGTAGTTCAGTCACAAAAGGTGCTATCACTGTTTACTGCCACATAGGACAGAGGTTCATACACAATAGGAGATAATAGATTAGGTCATATTCGTTAGTGTCACAATATAATTAAGGGCTAATCACTGTAGCAAATTTGGGATAAACTGTTAAAATATCTTCAACTCTTTCTGATTCAATGTAGTAGTTACATAGTTCATAATACAGTAAGCCTTGTACCCTGTAGTTTGACGTCTTTGTTAGTGTTCTGTTTTTAATACTGTATAATATGCAAGAGTATGCTTTAAACGTTTATCACAAATTTTACATGCTGAGTGTTCCGCTATGGGTACAGCCTTATAACTTGCTAGATGTGCCTATGATCCTTGCCTTAATTCTGACTACGACCACATCACATTGTCTGGATCTGTCCTTTTGTTGGCCATACCAGTACCTCTTGTAACATTTTTTTTGTGTTTGCTGATGATACAACTGTCAGGACTTTGTGCATTTTTCATTACTTCTAGATCAGAGCTCATGATTTTGACTTGTATGTTTCTAAGCACAGCATTAGATACGTCAAAGTCACGGTCTATTTAGGAGGAGGGGCTATAGGGTCGGGGAAGAAGGATCAAAGAAGGGGGGAGGCAGAAGTATGAGGAGATGAAGGGAGAGGGAGAGGAAAGAGATAATAATGGCTAAGGAGATAGATGTATGAGAAAATGTAGAGGTGGAGAAGAGGGTAGAAACTATTGGTAAGGAAGAGGATGAGGCGGAAAGGAAGGGAGATGAGAGGGGGTGTGAGGGTATTATTCTTACCAATGTAATATTTCACAAACCCAAAACAACACAGTTAGTTAGGTATAACCAAAGTAACGAGACCAAGACAGTGTTAGAGCCTCCTCCTACAGCAGACCCAGGTAGTGAGTATGAGGGGAGGGGTGTGGGGGGGGGGGAGACTCGGTAGCTGACACGGCAATATGATCAAGACTCATCACCACCAGATGTCTTGTGGTCGTTTTAGAGAATTGTGTATCTTCCCGCTGCTGTCATGGTCGATATTCTCATAAAATTCAAAATTTACTGAAAGATTACCCAAACAAAAACAAAATCATGTAAAAGAGACTATTTTTTTTTATTCACCGCCATGAGTACTAAAGGGGGATATAGTGTTTTCCACATCCGTCTGTCTTTACGTACGTCACACAGGCGGTTTCTGATACATAACCACATAACGAAATTTTTAGATCAAGTACGAATTCTTGTATACAGTTTTATGTTTATGATTTCTAGGTTGAGTTTGATAATCAGAATCCACTTACAGTAACTCTTCGCTTTCTGTCCCACGTCATCTTCCTCCGGTATCAGTGTTGGTGTCCAAGTTATTTTTTACAAACTTCCCAAACCCTGAATGGTGTTTTGACTGTTTATTTAAGTTGGAAAAAAAAATGCTTGAAATGTTTGATAAATTCTAAGCAAACGGTGAATAAGGAAAACTGCTGTCACAAGATGCTTCAGTGCGTCACACCCTCGTCACACACCAGCTGAGGAAGGGTGTGACGTGCTAATGCTCTTACCTAAAGTTATCTTCACATTGTAGTAAATTTTTCCACTATATGCGTAATACGTTTCCTGTACTAAAAGTTCCCTTGTATAAAGTGTAATATTTACTAATATATCAAATTTCGTTATAAAATATCATTGTCGAACTGGACAATTGCTTATTTGTAGCGGTATGTGAATAAAATATTTAACATAAAGGGCGCAAAGTTATCCACACGAGAGTTACAAGACAAAGATGGTTTACTGGGTCTAGTTGTGAGCGAGAGCCAGCCAGTCAGTCTCTCCGTCGCTGCAAACATCAATAAAGTCGTCATCACACACTCGTCATATTGTGAGGAGGTAAACGTCAGCCAATAACCACCGTCCTCACTAACTCTCCTGTTATTATATTTACTGTAGTGATGCTTGACTGTGGTTATTCACGAGCTGGGGGAGAGTGGAGGGAATTGGGGTTAGTATTTAATTACAGGAAACTGTATTTGTGTCAAGGTGGCTATTGTTGAGAATATACCACGGCCACGATCGATAATTAAATTTTTTATTTCTTTAAAAACAGAAGACACGGTTCCAAATCAACATTTATCTGAATATTAAATTGTAGGAATAATTTTACTTAACCATTTATCAATACTGTATTTATTATATTTAAAATATTTATTTCTTATTCAGTTCAGGATAGAATATAACACCATGAACTTAAATAAGATTAATTACCATCGGATCACCACAATTTATTTACACAGAAGCGGGCCTGTTTTGTGTTATGTTGTGTTGTATGTGTGTGTATTGTATTGCAGTAGCCAACCAGAGAAGCACTACCGTCAAGAAGTGTCTCCGAGATGCCTTGATCACTACGAGCCAACAGTGAGGTATATACTGAGAGAAATATTATGTTTTATTCTTTATTAATATCGAAAAGAGAAACAAAAACAGTACATATAACAAATGACGTATACACAAAACTTATATAACCAACATGTAAATAATAATCTGTTGATAGGACTGTGTGAGGAGTGTTAGATGGTGGGTAGCAGTGAGGAAATAGGGGGGGGGGATGGGTGGCAGTGAAGTAGGGGGGGTGCAGTGAAACAGGTTAGGGCGCGTCAGGTGGTGTGGAGGCAGGAGGTTTTGGTGCCGAAGACATTGTCGACAGTTCAGCCACTTGTCTCCTAATCCTCCGTTGATCCTCACCCGTCACCCACCACTCCCTCATTCATGTTATGACACACACACACACACACTTCAATGTCCACGCAGTCACGATGGCTCTCACATGCGCGATACACCTTAACTGTACAGCTTACTCATGTGCATTCTCACTTACTTTCCCTTTCTCACCCACATCCTTGTGCATACACTATCACACACGCACATTAGTATATACACTGTCACACACACACACACTCAACATATTAGGAGTTAACTGCATCATTCTCTCTTATGGTGACGTAGACACGACGTAGACGCTTCACCAGTAACTCGGATCATACAGAAGGGCTTCACCGAGGGCGTCGGGCTCCTGCTGGTGGTGAAGGTGCTTAAGGTAAAGAACTGTAGGTCTCTGTCTCCCAGTCAAAGCCACCGGGTGCTGAATATTACCGGTCTGCTTAGGGATGACCTGTAGGCCTAACATGGCTCCATTCATGAGGTTACCGGGGAGCTGAAGGTCCCCAAAATATGGATGTGATTGTTACTGGGTGTTGAAGTTCCCGGTATCCTCATAAGTGAGCAGCTGAAGGCTCCCGGTATTCTAGTAAGTGGGTGTGGTCTCTACTCATAGCTACCGGTGTGTTGACTCCACCCGGTACTCTCCTGAGTGTGGTCAGTACTGGGGGCCTTCGGTGTCCTGACAGGTGAGTTGGTCCCTATGCGTAGCCGCCGCTACTGTGTCCCAGGCCACCACCGCCCTCGTAGGTGACCTTGGCGACGTAGCCATCGTCGCCCTCCACTGTGTAGGTAACCACTTGGGTGCGGCCGTCGGGCAGCAGGACGCGGTACTCCCCTGAGGAACTGGTGCCGTCCCGCTGTTCCGCGTGGCCGTACTGGTTCCCGGACTCCGCGTCGTTGGCGTCGTAGGAGAATGTGTATATTGCCTGTAGAGGAACAGACATGGGCCATGGTAAGGTAAGAGGGGACAAATATGGCAGAGATTGGAGCAGGTAACTTGCAAGAGGGTGGATCAGTATTAATACGTTTTTGACAGGTTATGTCTGCGGTAGAACTTAATGTGTTTCATCTCCTTGTAGTTAATCGTTGTTGATATCACGCTGTAACACCGTAGACAAATCTGGTGGCTTGAGTGAGAAGGCAAAAAGGTGAATTGTGTTAATATACGTGATAACGCAATTAAGTGTCTTTATACAGTACTTGTTAGATGGCAGACAAATTTAATTTATCCGATAGATGGTGTAAGGGATGACAGTACTCTTAGAAAAGACAGGCAGCCGTGGGAATAGTCTTAGTATGCTATAATCAAAACACCTGCCTGTCCTCTAACATAATTTGTAAATGGTTTTTAATTTAAAGTGAAGCAATATCAAGGGTTCTTTTTTTTTTAATTAGAGGATGATTAGTCTCTACGTCATGTTTCACTTCTCATTCTATGTTTCAAAAGGCACAACACCTCGTACTGTAAAGAGAGAGAGAGAGAGAGAGAGAGAGAGAGAGAGAGAGAGAGAGAGAGAGAGAGACTTACGGGTCCTGCGTTGTCGCCGCCAGTGTTGTCGTAGATGGGTCCAGCCCAGACCGCAGCAACAGCCGCCACCAGCACCACCACACCCACCTGCCACACACAAGAGACATGGTCAGTCAGTGTTTGATAAAACTATCGCAGTAGTGACACCGCCTAATTAACTAACTATTCAGATAAACAAACCAACAAATTAGACTATGCTACTACTTGGGCAACCTTATTGTTCTTTAAAAATTATTAGGAAGTTCCTCAAACATTTAGCGGTGTGTTCAATGGCGTAGTTATCAGATTCAAGGGACCAATTGTATGTCAGCTCGAAATATACTGACGTAATTATTTTTCTTTCTACTTCAAGGAGTAGTTTAGACACTGACAAATTATTATACATCTTTAGATAAGTTAGCACAACTTCTCTTGTCACCCACCTTGAAGAACGCCATTGTTGTTGATGGTGAAGACGTGAGTGACGGCTATAGCTCAGCTGGTCCCTTATATACCTCCACCCACGCCTCCTTACAGCCACGCCCACATCACCACTTCCATTGTGTGTGTGTGTGTGTGTGTTTAGGAGACAATTACTCCACACCGTAACGCTTGGATGAGCACCACACAAGAAGGTGTCATTACTTTCGAGTTAGTTCGACTGCATAACGAGGCAGCCAAGTGCCAACGCCGAAAAGACGCTGCCGCCGCCCCTCCCGCACTAGATGCAACCCCCCATATATGCAGTTTCTATGATCGACTCTGCCGATCCCGTATCGGCCTCTTTAGTCACCTCAAAACTCACCAAAGAAGGTGACATCTTTAATAACTCATATCATTGTATCATAGCTGGATGATAGTCATACTCGATTCCGAGTGACAGCAAAGTAGTGGTAAATATTTTGCTGTACATAAAAAAGTCCTAAGTCAAGCTAAACACCATCAATATATGTAGCTGCATCACCTCTCGCTCAGTAAACGCCCTAGACAACAGAGCAAATTGTTCTTAAGGCTACAAGATAAGACAAATTGACAGACAGACAATCAAACAAGAAAGGGCGGGGGCGCCGATGGTAGAACGGTACCACTCTTGCCTCTCAAGCGAGATGTCACGGGTTCGATTCCCGGGCTGGTGGAAAAGTTGTTTGGACATACTTCCTAGCCCCCATTAGTCCCTGTTCACCTAGCAGTAATGTAGGTTCCTGTTGTAAATCGAAAGTTGCGAATTCGTATTCAGGGAAAGTTGTTGGAACTTCCAATAACTTGATGACATAAAACCCTTGACTCTTCAGGCTTCTACGCCCTTAACTCATGAGACATAAAGGCAAGCATGAACTCCGCATGCTTCCCAGTTGGGCACTGTAAACGCTTCTGCGCTTCACCTTACACAGGATGTAGGGGTGTGCCCTCCCCCCTCAAAAAAAAAAATAATAATAATAATAAAGATTAATTGTGGCGTTGCGACATAATTGGGCCACTCTGGTAATCTCTTCACACTCACCTGAAATTCCTAAGCTCGAGTGATTTACAACCAGACAAAAATTCTTCACCGCTCGTCTTTCTGATCTCGCGTGACATTCCTCCAATTTCCTTTCACACTTACCGACATCCACCTCCATTACGCCTGGAGCAGCAGGGATTGAAGGGAGTGGTGATGTGGGCGTGGCTCTTGGGGTGGAGGTATATAAGGTGCCAGCTGAGCTATAGTCGTCACTCACGTCTTCACCATCAACACAATAACAATGGCGGTGTTCTTCAAGGTGGGTGACAAGAGACGTTATGTTGAATATCATGTTAGGTAAAAAGAGAGAGCAGCTTAGAGACGCATCACAAAGGGTATAAAATTCGGCCTGGGTGTCTATCAATTCGTACTAGTAGATAGATCAGTAAGAGCAGCGCTGTGTTGGTAGATAATTTGTTTGTTTGAAAAGTTAATGAGTAGATTAGTTAGTCAGGTGGTGCACAACGGCGATAGTTTCATGACACTGACCCCTCCTCTGTGTGTGTGGCAGGTGGGTGTGGTGGTGCTGGCGGCGGCTGTTGCTGCGGTCTGGGCTGGACCCATCTACAACGACGCTGGCGGCGACAACGCAGGACCCGTAAGTCTCTCTCTCTCTCCTACAGTACGAGGTGTTGTGCCTCTAAGACATCCACAGAGAAGTGAATGATGACCTAATGCAATCCTTCTCCTCCATGAACTATAATGGTCCTTGCAACTTCTTCACGTTGTTATTAGACCAGTAATATAATACCTGCCCGAAGAGTCAGATGATCTGATTACTGTATCACAGTAGTTATATTCCCACGGTTGTCCGTGAAGAGACTTAGAACTTTCGATGATAATTTTACTTACTTACCTTTCCGCGACTTTCTGTCCGTCACTCCTTCACACCATCCATTGGGAAATTGGAGCTTTCTCTGCCCTCTCAATGGTGTTGCCACCTTTTCTGCCCTTTGACACACACTTTTCCGCCTTCTCAGTGGTACATGCACATTCACAGTGGACTCACTGAGTACTATCATCAATGTCTGCATCCAAAGAGACAACACACTTGTACAGATCATCAGGGTGATGGTCCGCCCTTCAACACCCTAGCGCTTATACTTACGGACGAAAAACTAAAATTTTTACACTTCTCAAGCCTTACCACGGCCCATGTCTGCTCCTCTACAGGCAATATACACATTCTCCTACGACGCCAACGACGCGGAGTCCGGGAACCAGTACGGCCACGCGGAACAGCGGGATGGCACCAGTTCCTCAGGGGAGTACCGCGTCCTGCTGCCCGACGGCCGCACCCAAGTGGTCACTTACACCGTGGAGGGCGACGATGGCTACGTCGCCAAGGTCACCTACGAGGGCGGTGGTGGCCTGGGACACAGTAGCGGCGGCTACGCATAGGGACCAACTCACCTGTCAGGACACCGGAGGCCCCCAGTACTGACCACACTCAGGAGAGTACCGGGTGGAGTCAACACACCGGTAGCTATGAGTAGAGACCATACCCACTTACTAGAATACCTGGAGCCTTCAGCTGCTCACTTGTGAGGATACCGGGAACTTCAACACCCAGTAACAATCACATCCATATTTTGGGGACCTTCAGCTCCCCGGTAACCTCATGAATGGAGCCATGTTAAGCCTACAGGTCATCCCTAAGCAGACCGGTAATATTCAGCACCCGGTGGCTTGGATTGGGAGCCAGAGACCAGCAGGAGCCAGACGCCCGTGATGAAGCCCTGATGACCTGTACTGAGGAAGACTTTCCACACACCGAGAATCTAAAACTACTGTATGATCCGAGTTACTGGTGAAGCGTCTACGTCGTGTCTACGTCACCATAAGAGAGAATGATGTAGTTAACCTCTAGTATGTTGAGTGTGTGTGACAGTGTATATACTAGCATGCATGTGTGATAGTGTATGTAAGAGGATGTGGGTGAGAAAGGGAAAGTAAGTGAGAATGCACATGAGTAAGCTGTACAGTTGAAGTATTTCGTGCATGAAAGAATCAGCCATCGTAACTGTGTGTGTGTGTGTGTGTGTGTGTGTGTGTGTGTACATTGAAGTGTATGTGAGAGAGACACGGACCTTCTCTACATCTCATTGGTTTCATAATATACAAGTTGATAAAATAATACTTATACATTGTAACTACTGTATAATGACGTCTTGAAAGTTTTATCATTATTCCTATTATGTTACAGATATTTGTTGTTTATTTGACCCTTTTTTTTTATCTTACGTATGATGTGTGAATTATTGTATTTTTCCTCTGGTACAAATAAAAATATAATGAAATAAAATAATGATCTCAGTACCTGTATTATGGAGTGACGTCAGAGGTTCATTATTGGTACCATGTTCTTTTTGGATTTTGTGTGGGTGGGGTGTGTGTGGGTAGGAATGGATGTGTGAGTAAGGGTGGGTGTGTGGGTAGGGGTGGGTGTGTGTGGGTAAGGATGGGTGTTAGTGTGTGGGTATAAGTGGGACTGGGTAGGAGTGGGACTGAACAGGAACAGGAGTGGGTGTGGGTGGGTGGATGGGATATACAAATATTGAAATACAAGAAGGTAATAAGATTCGTTCAATAATTCAGTATCCACAATAAAATTTAAAGTTGAATTATTGCCATAAATATGATCATTAACCCATTACTCTCATTTTTTTTCAATTGTCGTAAAACAACCGAACTATCTTTTCATTGGTACGCTAGGTTAGAGAAATTAATTGGCGATCATGGCCGTGGTATATTCTCAACAATGGCCACCTTGCCAGTATCCCCCTTGACACACAAATACATTTTTCTGTAATTAAATACTAATCCCAATTCCCTCCACTCTCCCCCAGCTCGTGAATAACCACAGTCAAGCATCACTACAGTATATATAATAACAGGAGAGTTAGTGAGGACGGTGGTTATTGGCTGACCGAAAGGTGCTTCAGCTACGTTTGCCTCCTCACAATACGACGAGTGTGTGATGATGACTTTATTGATGTTTGCAGCGACGGAGAGACTGACTGGCTGGTTCTAGGTCACAACTGGATCTCTGGGTCAGTAAACCTCATCTCTGTGTTCTAATTCTTATGTGGGTTATTTTGCGCCTTTTATATTTTATACTTTCACTCTGTATACCGTGTGGATCTTTCTCAGTGTGTCTATATGCTGTGTAACCTGTGACGTAATACACCTAAGAGGCCAAATTTACTAAAACCTCAAATATCACAAAAATGGTAAACAATATTGAGACTGTCTTAACTAGATACGTTTACTTAGTACCAGTTAAGTGTTGAAACTGTGCTTAGATGATCCTTTGGGAGAAATCTTGTACTGTACCTGTATTTAGTTTGGTGTTTAGTGAACGTATCTAGTTAAGGTAAGAGTCTCGGTATGATATTGTTGCTATATTTATGTGGTTTTTGTATTCTAGCTTAAGTCAGCCAGTTAGATATATGATATGTGTTTAGTTGTGTTTAATTATCGTGAGAAGTTCAGTGGCTCCGGACACAACTTACAATGCGTAATGGAAGTGTATGTGTGTTTTGAGTTTATTGGGGGCGTCGAGTAAATTGGTCCCTTGTCTTCTTTGGCCATAGCTCAACCCAGATAGACGAAATGGGGCTCAGGCTTCATGGATCCCAATTAAAGCAAGACCCGTTAGTGATGTGGTAGTTGGGACCGAACCCGAATCTCAGTGTTAGGTTAGGTTGGGGGCCTATTAGCAGCTGGGGCTCGTTCAAACTAGGATCCACCCGACCTATCCTTTTTATTATATTTCAGCCATTTTTGTGCGTCAGAATATTTTGGTCAAGAATTCTACGTGCAGATACCTACGAGTGCCTTGTTATTTCGACTCTAATAACTGTGATGTTATAAAACTCTCTGGGAAATATCCTTACCTTCTCGACAACGTTACAGTCTTTCTCACCAGTTGGAGCGTCTTGGTGTTAAAACAAAGTTGTACTTTAGCCATCACCGTCCTGGAGTAAGGACTGCATCGCTGTTCCAACTTTCTCCAAGGGAACTTCACCTGTGCCGTTATACTGCAGTTCACCATCATCACCATTCGTTACCTCTCGTGTTATTATCCTTCTCACTGCTTCCTTGGCTGTTACGTCTCTACCTGCGACTCTCCTAGTTTCTCCCTCGGTGGTATTTATTAACCTAAGTTTTTCTTCTTCAGGTTAAGGTTCGGTATTAACTCTGCACTTCGATGAACCGGGATTGACCGCTTTATATCAGTCGTGGGTAAAAACACAAACAAAATCATTTATTGGAGGAGTGTATGAAATCCTGGTCTTGTTTTTGTACCGTTCTGAGTGGAATAATTACCTAACTGCAATCACTCCTGAATAAAAATGCTAGGATGGAGGTCTTGATTATCCTGAAGGGGGAGGTGCTGGGTGGTGGTGGGAGGTGCTCGTCCACCTCCCCACCTGGAGTCAGGCCCCGCCCACAACCCCAGGCGCGCCGCTCCCTCCTTGTAGTCCCGCCTACCCTATCAAGCTCCTCCCCTTCTTGGTGACGACCGGAACTAGTGTGTTACCAGAGGCGCGAGTGGGAGGCTGGCGCCACCACCTGGACTCGCCTTGTGACTTCGAAAACTTTGGAGAACACTTCTGAGTTCTCATGGAAACAGACGCTTCCTCTTGAACCAACAGGAAGAAAAATTATTTTGATGGAAATTGAGCTTGTATGTCGCACACTAATCCGGTGAGTGTGAGGGAGACGGTGTGGTGGGTCATTGCTTATGAGCTAACTACAGTACTGTACTAGCCTTCAGAAGGTGCCGTCAGTTTCAGCGTCCTGAAGCTACGTGAGTATTTACATCGTTATGTTGCGAGGCAGATCCTTGGTAAGCAGCGACCCACGTAAACAAAACCAAGTTACCGGTTACTCATTAATAGATGACAGGTGGCAACAATCGCCTCGTTCTGTCTTGGACGGCTCCATAAAACTGACTCCTTACTGAGGGAGACACTAATGTGCGTTATTACCTCGTGTGGGCCGTCTTATGCTGTGCAACCTCCCTTCCCTGGCCTGTTGACGTCGCCGTGTGCCAACGTGTTCTCTTACCTTCAGGAAATAGTTAAGGCTGTGGTTGGGTAGTTTGTGAGTGTGTTATTGAGGGCTGTGTACAGTATTATCTTAATGACGGTATTTAAAAGTCCCCGGGGCCGTGTTTTAGCACATGGATGGTTACGACGCAGTGACAGCTCGGCCTCGTTACCCTTTTGTGGGTAGTCAAGACGTATTTAACAACCAGGCCAACTACTGTACCTCTCACACTGTTGATGCTGCTCCATTTCTTTCTCATTTTGTTCTTGTTCCTTTACGACAATTGATAAAAAAAATATTCTTTGTATATTTCATCATCATCACATTATCATTATGGATCACCTGAAGATTAATCACAACGCTACCTGGGGGATTAGATTAGCTTATAGTAGGTTAGCTTTAGGAAGTTCAGGTGATACATTACTACTATTATTATTATCATTATTATTAAAGATTCAGTTCACTTTTACTGACTTCTTTCTTAAACATTTCTTAGCGGTTTGTTTTAATACACATACAAAAGTTCTCCGTTGATATCTAAATGCTTATCTTTGAATTAATTCTGAGCTTGAGCCACGCTATAAACCTCCGTCAGGCAGGTAGTGTGGTCTTGGCGCCGAGTGTCACTCACTTGTTTAACCCAGGAGTTGACGGCTTTACTGGCAGGGTCGGCGCCCGGGTTAAGTTAGGTTAGGTTGGTAAGTAAATTGATAGCCAAGTAGATAAGAAGGTGGATAAATAAGGAAATAAGTAGATAAGTAGATAATTAGGTGGATAAATAAGGAAATAAGTAGAGGGACTGTTTATTAGACATTAAATTAGGTAGATGAGAACAGTATATAGTGATAGGTAAGTAGATTATAAGATCGATAAACAGGAGGATGGGTTTGGTGAATGGGTAGGTAATCTACTCACCTGTCTAACTTGTTATCTACTCACCTGTCTAACTTGTTATCTACTCACCTGTCTAACTTGTTATCTACTCACCTGTCTAACTTGTTATCTACTCACCTGTCTAACTTGTTATCTACTCACCTGCCTAACTTGTTATCTACTCACCTGCCTAACTTGTTATCTACTCACCTGTCTATCTTGTTATCTACTCACCTGTCTAACTTGTTATCTACTTACCTGTCTAACTTGTTATCTACTCACCTGTCTAACTTATCTACTCACCTGTCTAACTTGTTATCTACTCACCTGTCTAACTTGTTATCTACTCACCTGTCTAACTTGTTATCTACTCACCTGTCTAACTTGTTATCTACTCACCTGCCTAACTTGTAATCTACTCACCTGTCTAACTTGTTATCTACTCACCTGCCTAACTTGTTATCTACTCACCTGCCTAACTTGTAATCTACTCACCTGTCTAACTTGTTATCTACTCACCTGTCTAACTTGTTATCTATTCACCTGTCTCACTTGTTATCTACTTACCTGTCTAACTTGTTATCTACTCACCTGTCTCACTTGTTATCTACTTACCTGTCTAACTTGTTATCTACTCACCTGTCTACTTGTCTACTCACCTGTCTAACTTGTTATCTACTCACCTGTGTCACAACACATTTATCTACTCACCTGTCTAACTTATCTGCTCGCCTGTCCTGGCATTTATCTACTCACCTGTCTAACGTATCTACTTACCTGCCTATTTTTCACTCCGACTAAATGAATAACTAAGGAAAAACAACACGTGTGAATAACCCCAATACGAGTACGTGATTGATTTCTACCTCTTGTTAAACTCTTCCGTGTTTGGTTAATTTTATGGTTATCTGATCACCCTATCCTATCCTACTCCACTCTACCACACCTCAAACCCACCCCACCCCAAACCCACCCCACCCCAAACCCACCTCACCCCAAATCCAAACCCACCTCACCCCCAAACCCACCTCACCCCAAACCCCCTCACCCCAAACCCTGTCCCAAGCCACCTCATCCCAAGCCACCTCACCCCGACCCACCTCACTAAACCCACCCCACCCCAAACCCCACCCCACCCCTAACCCAACCCACCTTACCCCAAACCCACCCCACTCTTCCGGTTAAGAATATAGTTTGGTTGGGTTAGGTTAATGTATCTTGGTTAGATTAATTGTCTTTGGTTTAGTATAGTTTGTGTTGTATTATTTACGTTAATTTGGTTTAGTTAAATTAGTTCGATTCCTTTAGTTTAAGTCAAAGGTTAAATTATTAAAGCTTGGTCGTAGGTAGAGGGAGTTACTGCTGTGGAGAGTTGCTTGTTGAAACACTCTTGTACCGTACATCTCCTTATTCAACACCTCCATGACCCGCCCCTTCTAACACTACCCTTTTCCAAGATCTTTCCTGTTCTATTGAGGGACTTGTTCTTAGGTATTCCCTCATTCCAAAGGCTTGTCTATTTTCAAGTCCTTTCTCCTCGTGATTATCTTGTATACCTGCACAAACACCAATCTATTCAGAGGTGAAGAGAAATTCCACATTGACATACAGGTATAGATACATATACGTACATGCTGAAACACACACACACACACTGAAATGAGAACAATTGTAGTTGTGATAATATTGAGAGGGAGTCCTAGGTGCGTGTACCGCCGCCCCCTGCGCACCTTCACGTGACACCTCCCGTGAAATATGTTTAAACTTTTCCCTCTCTGTAGTTCATTTCATACGCAAATATGACCCATGTGCCAGGAGCACCGAGAAGTTATTTTTCTCTCTCAGTCAACAAACAAATCCCTCGCCCGTTTTGTGCGTTTATTTAACCTCAGCTGTGACGTCACATGTAAACAGTGGATGTACCCCACCCTCGCGAAACCAGTCGTAGTTTAGCATTACTAACTTTATGGCGTCATGCGAGCTTTGTTTAGACCAGTTGAATTTCATCCCAACTGAGTGCATAGCACACATGGTGCTAGTCGTGTTTTGACATTTAGTAATCAATGTGCACTTGAAACACTGTAGAAAAACATATAGTGGATGTTGTCGTCATTGGGAAATAAGTTGGTTTAAGGAAGACATGTATAGGCAGAACTGGTGGCTGTTTTAAGCTTGTAGACGTGCCATTGTGTAGAGAATTATTTAAAGATTTCATAATATAATACAGTCATTAGATACAAGACAAAACAGGTAATTATTATGAAAATGTCCACAGCAGCATATCACAAACATTAAAACATAAAACTATATATCTGTGATTCACCTCCTGGACGACATTATATTGCTCTCTGGGTTTGAGATCTTTAATTCCCTGAGTACGATGACAGTTTCTTGAGTACGATTACTTGACTTCCTGAGTATAATGACAATCTCTTGAGTACGATGACAATCTCTTCAATATGATGACAACCTTTTGAGTACGATTACTTAACCTCTTGAGTACGATGACTTAACCTTTTGAGTACAACTTAACCTCTTGAGTAAGATAACTTAACCTCTTGAGTACGATGACAGTCTCTTGAATACGATTACTTAGCCTCTGAGTACGGTCGGTAACTTAACCTCTTTAGTAAGATGACCTAACGATCTTATTTAGCAGTAGTTCACATTTCCTCATCATCACACAAATATTTCCTCCACCAACAGTACGGCCAGTAATACTGTGTTCCATTACCCAGCTTATAATTCTTAAATTTATGACAACAAAGGTTTATCCTCTTGTGATCTATTCCTTAAAGCGGCGGTGTAGATATTAACAAAGGCGACAGATTATTATAAATTATTTTAAACCCTAGGAAGACCACAAGTATCATTCCTTTATTAGTTTCGCTTCTTTAAATCAGTAAAGCGGAGGTGCGACAGTTCACACCGACTGAGCCCCGGATACTGACGGATAAACACACAGAATAATATTAATTTTATCGTCCAGTGTCATGGCTGTAGGAATAATTACATATGATTTATCACTAGCAATATTATTAAACCCTTACTTCAGTATATTAAGTCAAAGAAATCACCTGTAGCATTTTCATACAAGAATAAAAAGTTATTGTATATGGTGTGTCGATGGCCCGTTCATGTACGACATATTTGTATCATTCAGAAAGTGGCAAATTTTCCCTACCATTTTTTTTTTATGAACTAGTAATCTTGACAATAAACTACCATACGTAATCTACACACTAACGACTCACATTCACACTTCATATTTAGAAGAGCACGTATCGCAGTGTTCGGGCGACCTTGTGTATAGCCGATTATTTTATCCCAGTGAATTCTATCAATGCATTTTAACATACAGCTTGCATTGTACTACTACTCTTGTGGGTGATGATTAAAAAATGACCAAAATAATACTTATAACTGTTATTACACTCTAGTCTAAACATTTACCTCGGAGACTGCATGATGTTCCTCCGTATTTCGTTTCCGCAATGTTCAAGTTTGTTTGTTTTCATCTACCAAGTCAACCTCTGAAGGCCAGACCCATGCTGCTACATACCTTAGAGTGCTATAAATACTACAAATGATGAACAATGATCCAAATAGGGATAAATAATGTGAATTAAGATTATTGTAGTGCTGGTCGACGCTGCAGGCTAAAACTCACTTGAACGCATGCAGTGACAACATAAGCACGACGACAAGTTAACACGGCGGGACACCTTTAATTTTCTTGTGAATGTTTGATGACTTACTCTTCCTACGATAACATTTTCTCTTTATCTAGCGTCCGTTAAGTTATTTTTAAGCTAATCCACTATACAGAAAATATAAATGTATCGTTTCTGTTCCGTGTTTGAGAATGAAATAAATGATGTTAAATGCTAGTAATAATGACATAATTAAAGATTAGTGGTAAAAGCAATGATGATACGGAAGATGTTTGTAAAAGTGAAAAAAAAAATAACGATGGTGATTATGATGAGTGAGAATAATGATGGTGATGATGACTAATTACTGAATGATAATGATAGCGATGGTGAGGATGGTAATGACAATGATGAAGATGATCCTAGTAATAATGAAAATGATAGTGATAAATATGATGATGACGGAGAATAGTAATAATGACGTTAATTAGGATAATGATATTAGCAATTATAACAACCAATATTACGGTAATAATTAGTGATGATTAATTCAGCAAAGTGGGGAGGGGAGGGGAGAGAAAGTGGTAATGGGGGGGGGAGAGAAGGGGTGGCGAGGATGGAAGAGAGAAGGGGAGGGTGAGGATGGAGAGAGAAAGGGGGAGGAAGGGGAATGGAGAAGGGAAATAGAAGGGGTGATGAAAAGGAGAGAGAAAAGGGGTGGGGAAGGGAGAGAGATAGGAAATTAACAACATTCAGAATCCAAAGTTTCAAAAAGTACCGTAAGTTATATTTAATTTCTACCCTAACTGAGCAGAGATGTACTGAGAAGAGATGTACTGAGCAGAGATGTACTGAGAAGAGATGTACTGAGCAGAGATGTACTGAGAAGAGATGTACTGAGAGTGCCATACAGACAAGACCTATACCCACACACACCACCACATCTCTACAGGTGGATAACGAGGTGGATCAGCCGTGTGAGTGGTGGTGGTGGGTGAAGTACTGGGCCTTAACAGTGTGGATCAGGGGGAAGGATCAAAGCATCGTGGCTCATCTTGGAGACCTCTGAACCCCGTCTTGTTTACCTAATGACAGACGATGTGTTGTAGCCGTCACAAGCCTAGACGTAAAACTGACAGGATCTACAGACAACACTACTACAAGTACCCTTATTAAGACAACTTGTTCCACTCTCTCTACATAATATGAGACTATTTACAGAAGAAGTTAAATAGTCTACAGTGGCCTCTACACGAACGCTACAGCACTAATGATTGAAGGTAAACTCATCTCTCTTGTCTCTAAACTCTTATTTAACTTTTCCAACTGACATATTGTACACCTTCTGTCCTCTACCCCCACCCCCACAACACACACACACCCTCCTGCCCTGTCTGTCAGTAAGTTTGTTAAGATTCCTCTTCCTCCTCCTCCTCCTCCTCCTCCTCCTCAGTAGCAGCTGTCGTAAGTGATTTGACAACCAACAACAGAGAGGTTTTGTGCCCCACGATGATTGGTTGCCGCTGTTAAGATAACCCACCAATTGGATTATAGCATATAATGAAGAGGCATTATTCACTGGAGGGGCGTCCGTGCGTTGCAGTGTTCCGAACTTGTGCGTCGCGGTGTTAATCAGTCATATGTCGAATCGCTGTTTGGGTTTGTAATTAGGTGTGTGTGTTTGTGCGTGCGTGTGTGTTTGTGCGTGCGTGTGTGTGTGTGTGTGTGTGTGTGCTAGATTATTTTATTCCTAAATTATCTCTTCCCCACCCTGCTTAGTAAGAGGAAACTCCTTAGTATATATATAAAAAAAAATAACTTAGGGACAAACAGAAACACAGACAGACAAACCAGGCAACTCATACTAGGTTAAGATGACCAGTGTGAGCCTCGGCATCATACTATCTCTCTCTCTCTCTCTCTCTCTCTCTCTCTCTCTCTCTCTCAAAACATCATAATTAACATAATCTCAGGAGAACAAACCTAACCTAACCTAACCTAACCTTGCCTTCTACTCGATAATCTACTAACTCGTGTGAACTGACTAAATGACCAACCTTAGCCATTATTCCTCTTACTCTTCTTTATCATCCATCCATTTTATATTTCTCATTTATCTCTCTCTTTATATTCACTGAAGGATATAATATTTATGTTAAGAGGAGACTGGTACTCTTTGAGGCAGGGAGACAGGCAAGGAGGTAGGCGGAGTATGGCAGGGTATTGGTGGAGTATGGCAGGGTATAGGTGGAGTATGGCAGGGTATAGGTGGGGTATGGCAGAGTATACCACTGTAGGCGGAGTATGGCAGGGTATAGGCGGAGTATGGCAGGGTATAGGCGGAATATGGCAGGGTATAGGCGGAGTATGGCAGGGTACAGGCGTAGGTGGAGACTTTGCCGACAACGTTACATTAAGATGGAGATTAAATACTCTGCGATTTTCTTTCTACACCACAAATTGATTTTTTTCAGTTTAATTATGAGACACACGTAGCTTACACCCCCTCCCTGTCGAGTTCCTTTTAGCCACAACTGTACATACTTCTGTTTACATTACTTATTGGTACTAAAATCATGATGATGAGGCCTTTTGGAAAGATATTATTGTTTAGCTGAGGTTATTCTTGGGTTAGGTTAGGTTAGGTTGCTGGCAATGATGTAGTGTAGGTGTGAGGAGGAAGAAGAAGGTCCACAGTACCATAGGGCTATAGATCACATTGGCCCAACCTAACCTAACCTAACCTTACCCACCCTAATCTAACCCAACCCAACCCAACCCAACCCAACCCAACCCAGACATAGGAGGAACCAGTCACCTTCCATTGTCTCGTGTGATATTGGATGACCTTATGGCCATGTTTTAAGTCGTATGTTTTATTAAGTCAACTCCACAGCGTCATTCCCACGGGTCCGTCAACACCGAGTCGCTTCCCGTGCTCGTTGAAGAGTGTCCAGAATGTTTTGCATGATTAAAATTCCTCTTGACTGCGGCTACAAAGTTTGGTATAGAGAAGTGTGTGTGTGTGTGTGTGGTGTGTGTGTGTGTGTGTGTGTGTGTGTGTGTGTGTGTGTGTGTGTGTGGTTAAAGAGAGATGAGATGGTAGGCATTTAGTTTTATTTTTTCTTCTATAATCAAATGTTTTCCATTGTATAATATTCATGTCTGTCTCTCTCTGTCTGTCTGTCTGTCTGTCTGTCTGTCTGTCTGTCTGTCTGTCTGTCTTTTTATTATCTTTATCCGTCTTTGTGTCTGTAGTTTACTTCAGTTCCTTAAGTGGTGTCCAACAGGCTAGTCGGTGTCCAAAAGCTTGAGATAATTCCCCGAGTGTCCCAACAGCTTATCCCTAAATGTCCCAATAACTTAATTCCCAAAAGTGTCCAATAGTTCATCCCAATCTCCCCAACTCACCCCAATATCCTCCTCCCCATTGTTGTGTCCAGTTTATCAATGGATCGAGTGAGTGAATCCTTCCCCTCCCCAGGCGTGACGGAGGACCCTTAAGGTGATCAGCTGACCTGTGTTTGTGTTGATCAGCTGACTATCCCCTGGACGACATTCCTGAGGGCTTCTCGTCCATCTCTCGCGCCACTATCATAGGCCAGGTCTGAGGACGTGGTTTAAAGGACTTAGTGGCTTAGTTGGGGTATATTAAGCGTTTGTTGTGTGTTCCATCTTCAGAAATCCTGCTGGCGTTCGGGTGTACAGTGGCGTCCGCTGGGAGACTCATGGCATAAAATTTGCTCCCATTGTTAATTTTGTATTCTCATTATCTTTACACTTTATCGTACGAACCATAAGCAATCGTTCACTCCCGTTAAACCTTCCTCCCGCCGGTCACTCGTGAAGCTCTTCCACTTAATTACAGAACACGACTAACATTGTTAATCTTTGGCATTAATTTGCATATGGAGGCAATCAGTTTTGTCCCGTGTAGATGATGAGGCAGCGTGTGGACCTACTTGTTAATTACTATACTGTGTGCAGATGTGGTATGAATTAAATGACTATGTTTCTTTCTTCCTTTCTTTCTTATATTACCTTTTCTTATTTCTTTATCTATTAACTTTTTATATTGTTTGTTTTTTTAGTCTCTCTCTCTCTCTCTCTCTCTCTCTCTCTCTCTCTCTCTCTCTCTCTTAGTACTCGATATAAAAATAAATGCAAGGTGTCTATCACGTGCAATAAATAGAACGTCTATATACTATATATTATACCTCAGTACTATAATAATATACTGGACTGTAGCTCCAGATAGGTCTAGCCACAGCATTAACACCAACGAGACTGATCATTTCTTTATCAGTAGCACTATAGCCAATTATACTGCACTCGAGCAATCTACCAACCCACGTCGACTAGTGCCTCTTAGTAAGTTGTCAACTTTGTACTTCTGACTACCTCCTACTCCTACTCCCCTACTCCCTGCCTCCCCTCCCCTCCTCCCCCCCCTCCTCCCCTCCTCCCCCCCCCAAAAAACCCCAGCAACAACAGTGTATAATATTGTAGTATGAATTGTATAGGTCTTTACATTTCCTCTGTGTGTGTGTGTGTGTGTGTGTGTGTGGGGTACAGGTCGTTACATCCAGACAATACGGGCTAAATTTTCCTTCCCCAGCCAGCTTGATCAATAAGTAATGGTAACAACGGTCTGGTAACATTTAACCTGTGGTGAAATATTGATGGCCTCCCAATAAGAATACCCCGTGTTAAAACCTCTGGTAGAATAGTGTACAGGTTAAATAGTGTACAGGTTAAATAGTGTACAGGTAAAATAGTGTACAGGTAAAATAGTGTACAGGTAAAATAGTGTACAGGTAAAATAGTGTACGGGTAAAATAGTGTACAGGTAAAATAGTGTACAGGTAAAATAGTGTACAGGTAAAATAGTGTACAGGTAAAATGTCAACTAAAATGGAGGATTACTTTTTCAATACTTTTTTTAAACCTGAGTTTGATTATATTACTTTTTTCATCTTTTGGGGGGATTTTTAGTCTGACTTGTTTACCATAGTATGTCATATTCCACAAAAGGGGGATTGTGTGAGGGAGGGAGTCACCTGAAGATTAACCCCCCCACTCATGTATGTCATATTCCTAAAGGGGTTTGTGTGAGAGGGAATTACCTGAAGATTAACCCCCCACCCCCCCACTCATGTATGTCATATTCCACAAAAGGGGGATTGTGTGAGGGAGGGAGTCACCTGAAGATTAACCCCCCCACTCATGTTTCATCTTAATATTAACAACCGTAACGCTAACCTAACTTAACCTAAAACATAACATATATAACATAGCATAACCCAAACAAAGAGTTAAATCTCTCATAATTTTGTAAATGTTGTGAGAATAGTGTAATTACCAACCTTGTTACGCGCTTAAGGATTTTAGTTGTTGAAGCTCTATAATAACATAACAACAACAACAACCTAACCTAATCTATCATAAATTAACTTAACCTCACCTAACTAAACCTAACCTCGGTTTTTTTTTAGAGAGAGCAGGACGATCAGTATTTCTAGTAGACAGTAATTAATGTAAAAGAATTATTTTATTACGCTAAAACTTGTGTCGTATCATTATTAAGGATGAGACAGATTAATGTTTGTTGTGTTATTGTAATACACCTTATCAAGACTCCGGGGAGGAAGAGGAGGGGTGGAGATGGGGGTGAGATAGGTGGAGAAGGAGGAGGAGAAAATCAGGGATGAGGAGGAACAGAGGGAGGTAAAGGAGGAGAAAGAGAAGTGATAGGAGGAGAAGGAGAAGAAGAAGGAGGTGGGGACGACAAAGAGGAGGAAACGAGGGAGGGTGGAAAAAAAGAGAGCGGAAGAAGGTCTCGTTGTTCATAAAGAAAGAAGAGTTATATTGGTGTACAAGGAAGGAGTTAGGGAGAAGGAGGAGGAGAAATTATGGAAGGCACGAAGGAAGAGGAGGAGGAGGAGGAGGAGGAGGAGGAGGAGGAGGAAGAAGTACATTTGTATACAAGGAAAAGGAGAAGGAAGAGGCAAAAGAAGAGGAGGATAAACTTGTCTAAGAGGGAGGGCGAGAGAGAACGCTTAAGTGTTGAATCTCTCATGATAACTGTTTACTTTGTAGAGTTGCCATATAGTGTATTATGGGAACAGTGTGGTCAAGTAGGGCTGTAAGTGGTGGGTCCTTGATGTTGTACCAGGGTGATGACAATGCTCAGTAGATTCCATGCTTGTGACTGTGTGTGACTGTTACTTATTGTGACTGTGTTTTTGCGGTGACTGTGCGTGTTTATAACTGTGTTTGTGACTTATGTGAGACTATGAGTTATGTTTGTGTCGGACTGTGTGACTGTTTGTGTCTGTGACTATATCTAACCATGACTGCCACTGAATGACTGACTGTTGCTTCTGAATGACTATATTATTTATTATTTATAACATAGGTCAGTTTTCCTCCGTCACTTGACCTCAATTATCAGCGAGTGAGTGATTAAACCAGTGACCAAACTAGTCAAGAACCTTCTGACACAATTTAAATGCTAATCGAACGTTTTAAGAATTTTAGTTGCGTGGTGGTAGTACATGTGGACTCCTGCCTCCGTTTGTGCTCCTTAACCACTACCTAAACTCCTCCTCCTGTTCCTCCTCCTCCTGTTCCTCCTCCTCCTCCTCCTGTTCCTTCTCCTCCTCCTGTTCCTTCTCCTCCTCCTGTTCATTCTCCTCCTCCTGTTCCTCCTCCTACTGTTCCTCCTCCTGTTCCTTCTCCTGTTCCTCCACTTCCTCCTCCTGTTCCTTATCCTCTTCCTCCTGCTGCTGCTCCTCCTCCTCCTGCAGCCCCCGTGCCGGTCATCTACACCCCCTACCCCAGCACTACCTCAGGTGGAAAATTGCATGCGTGTGGTGGGGTTCTCGCGCTGGTGGCTACAGGCCCTGCGGCGACTCCCAGAGGACCCTGCTCCCCCGCCCCGCCCTTCCCCGCTCACTCAAAACTCCCGCCACCCCAACAGATTGAGGTGAAGCTCCGCGAGACTTTAAAAAAAAAAACCCTGTCTGGTTTATTTTTGCTTGACCTCTTATGCTGTTTTTGGGGAGGGTGTGCTATACAAGGATATAGGATAATTTTTTGTTTTTGTTTTTTGTCTCGTTATTCTCAATATTCTTAGATACAGACACAAGAATAGAGAGATTGAAAGAAAGTTGTTAAGTACGTAGGTAATGGCCTTTCAGATTATAATACACTGAATAATGGGTCAGCAAGAACAGTGGTACAATATATACACTTATCTGCCTTTAACAATGGTACAATATATACCCTTGTCCCCCTTAACAATGGTACAATATATACCCTTGTCCCCCTTAACAATGGTACAATATATACCCTTGTCCCCTTAACAATGAGGCTGTACCACCCTTGTCCGCCCTTAACAATGGTACAATATATACCCTTGTCTGCCCTTAACAATGGTACAATATATACTCTTGTCCGCCCTTAACAATGGTACAATATATACCCTTGTCCCCCTTAACAATGGTACAATATATACCCTTGTCCCCCTTAACAATGGTACAATATATACCCTTGTCCGCCCTTAACAATGGTACAATATATACCTTTGTCCGCCCTTAACAATGGTACAATATATACCCTTGTCCCCCTTAACAATGGTACAATATATACCCTTGTCCCCCTTAACAATGGTACAATATATACCCTTGTCCGCCCTTAACAATGGTACAATATATACCCTTGTCCGCCCTTAACAATGGTACAATATATAACCTTGTCCGCCCTTAACAATGGTACAATATATACCCTTGTCCGTCCTTAACAATGGTACAATATACCTTGTCCGCCCAACAATGGTACAATATATACCTTTGTCGCCCTTAATAATGGTACAATATATACCCTTATTCCACTTAACAATGGTACAATATATACCCTTGTGCGCCCTTAACAGTGGTACAATATATACACTTATCTGCCCTTAACACTGGTACAATATATACCCGTGTCTGCCCTTAACAATGGTACAATATACACCCTTGTCCGCCCTTAACAATGGTACAATATATACCCACCCACTTGGGACCGAGTTGTATGACCTTGATCTAGTGGTTCCAGACTAGCACACTGACACACATACACAACGATTACAATACCCTCCATCCTCGTCGTGGTTATCATTTCCCCCCCCCCCGGCCTTAACGTACACAGCCACAACATACACAGCCTCAGTATACAGAACAGCATACACAGCCTCAGTATACACGGAGAACAACATACACAGCCTCAGTATACACGGGAACAGCATACACAGCCTCAGTATACAGGAGAACAACATACACAGCCTCAGTATACACGGGAACAGCATACACAGCCTCAGTATACACGGAGAACAACATACACAGCCTCAGTATACACGGGAACAGCATACACAGCCTCAGTATACACGGGGAACAGCATACACAGACACATACACGGGGAAACAGTACACAGCCTCAGTATACAGAACAGCATACACACACAGCAGTATACAATATACACGGGAACAGCATACACAGCCTCAGTATACAGGGAACAGCATACACAGCCTCAGTATACAACCTCAGTATACACAGGGAACAGCATACACAGCCTCATTATACACGGGAACAGCATACAGCCTCAGTATACACGGAGACAGCATACACAGCCTCAGTATACACGGGAACAGCATACACAGCCTCAGTATACACGGGAACAGCAAACACAGCCTCAGTATACACGGACAACAACATACACAGCCTCAGTATACACGGGAACAGCATACACAGCCTCAGTATACACGGAGAACAGCATACACAGCCTCAGTATACACGGGAACAGCATACACAGCCTCATTATACACGGGAACAGCATACACAGCCTCAGTATACACGGGAACAGCATACATAGCCTCAGTATACACGGGAACAGCATACATATCCTCAGTATACATGGGGAACAGCATATCTCATACGCTGAAGGTGTAGAAAAGTCATTTACATGTTAATACGGTTGATCAGGTACACTAAAATCGTAATTAAAACACAAAGTTGAATTTTACGAATCCTTACATTTCCATAACTGTTGGTGAAGATAATAAGCTGAGTGCAGTAGTGGTGGGTGTGGTGGTGGTGGGTGTAGTGATGGTGGTGGTGGGTGTAGTGATGGTGGTGGGTGTAGTGATGGTGGTGGGTGTAGTGATGGTGGTGGTGGGTGTAGTGATGGTGGTGGGTGTAGTGATGGTAGGTAGATGGTGGTGGGTGTAGTGGATGGTGGGTGTGGTGGTGGTGGTGGGTGTGGTGGTGGTGGGGTAGTGATGGTGGTGGGTGTAGTGATGGTGGTGGGGTGTAGTGATGGTGGTGGGTGTGGTGTGGTGGGTGTAGTGATGGTGGTGGTGGGTGTAGTGATGGCGGGGTAGTGGATGGTGGTGGGTGTGGTGGTGGTGGTGTGTAGTGATGGTGGTGGGTGTAGTGATGGTGGGTGTGGTGGTGGTGGTGGGTGTGGTGGTGGTGGGTGTAGTGATGGTGGTGGGTGTAGTGGTGGTGGGTGTGGTGATGGTGGTGGTGTGGTGATGGTGGTGGGTGTTGGGGTGTTGTGAGTGTGTTTGTAGTCACACACCCATACTCTCCCATCCAACTCCCACCAACCAGCACCCATCCACCTCACCCACCTTCCTCCTCCTCTTCACCCCACCGACTGTTTATCCCGGTCGGCTCCACCAAACTGATTATATTAAATCGTGCACTTTACACAAGCTTCTTACAACCACCCCAGAGACCGGGAGGGGGGAGGAGGGGGCGGACGCTAACTAACTGGGGTGATTTGTTCCCTCGCTGGACCTACCAACTTGGGGAGGGGGGTGGTGAGGGGGGTAGTTCGATTGGAAGGAAGGACTGTTAGGGAGGGAGGGGGAGGGTATGTGGTTGGGGGATTCGGAGTGTAAGAGGGAGTAAGAAATTGTAGTTTGGAGGATTTGAATGATATATGGGAGGGAGTGGGAGGGGGAGGTGGGTTGTTGGGAGGGGTAGAGGGAGGGAAGGAAGGAGTTGGAGAGGATTAATTAGGAAGATTAGGAAAGATACATAGGTAGGGATTGGTAGAAGGAGAAAAAACACTTGGAATGATTGGACTGGTACCGTAGGAGGGATTAGGTGTGAGGTGATTGGTAGAACTATAGCGAAAAATGGGATGGATGTAGGGAGTGATGGGGAGTGATGGGGAGTGTAGGGAGTGATGGGGATGATATGGGGCGACAGACGTGGAGACTTATAGAGAGAGAGAGAGAGAGAGAGAGAGAGAATAAAATAAGAAAGAAAGAAGGAAAGAAGGAATGAAAAACAAAGAAGAGAGAGAGAGAGAGAGAAAAAGACATCCCCTCCCTTAACCAGTCAATTCTTTTTTATTCTTAGTATAATTATTTGTTATTGGTCGTAATTTCCCTCATTCTACGTAACAGTAAGATTGTAAAATGTCTTGACACACTCTCTCTCTCTCTCTCTCTCTCTCTCTCTCTCTCTCTCTCTCTCTCTCTCTCTCCCGTATCTCCAGTGTCATATATCATACATTTTAAAATTCCCCGACCTGCAGGGAGCATTTCATAGTGCACAAAAGCTGCACATGTGACAAAAACACTCACTCCCGTTTACAACTAACCTCTGGGCCGTCACCAATCGAAAACAAATAAACAAATAAATAAATAAATACATAGATAAATAGAAGATAAAACAAAAATTGAATAGATGAAAATAGTCTAAAAATGTGTCTGTTTTTATTGATGTTTTCAATTGTTTGGGAATGGACAAACATAGGTGAGTTGAGTTCAAATACCTCTCTCTCTCTCTCTCTCTCGTTCTTCTTCGTCGTTTCATCCTTCCTCCCCTCTCCTTTCCCTCATCCCCTTCCATCTCCTCTCCTTTTCTTCCTTTTCCTTCTCTCCTCCTCCTCCAATTCCTCCTTTCCTTATTCTTCTTTTCCTCTTTATTATTAATGTTTATGTTTTTTCTTTGCCTTCCCCTTTCTCTTATATTATTCTCTCTCCCCCTCTTCCACCTCTACGATTTTATTCAGTTTACTTTCTCTTCTCTCTCTCTCTCTCTCTCTCTCTCTCTCTGGCAGCAATGATGGTTGTGACAATGGTGGTAATGATGGTGGTAGTGTGGTTGTTGATCATAGCGATGGTGGTAGTGTTAGTAGGAATATACTAACACGCTAATGGTAGCAACATCCCCTCTACCACCAGCATGATACATCGCCACTGTCACCACCACCACCAAAACCACTACTACCACTTACCACCAGTTCTTCAACCACTACCATAACCAGTACTAATCTTCATCTCCCCCCACCCCACCCCACATCACCATCACCCCCAACCCCCCCCCTCCCCACCCCTCGGCGATGGTAAACAACCGTAATGCAGTTTTTTACCT
The DNA here is from genome assembly GCF_018991925.1 of Homarus americanus. NCBI lineage: Eukaryota > Metazoa > Arthropoda > Malacostraca > Decapoda > Nephropidae > Homarus > Homarus americanus. Next base: position 18,588 of record NW_024739802.1, on the reverse strand, counting down.
AAGACACCGTCAGTATCTCCCCCAGCAGCCTCACTGATCCCTAACAGAGAGTAAGAGAAGTTCCCTCACCGTCTGCCACCATACACAACTTGAGGTCGACGAGGATATAGGTGAAGTTCGTGAAGCGTTACAGCGTATTAGTGTAGTTTCTTGAGCTGTTACGAGCAGGGAGGGAGATGGGGAGGGAGGGAGATGGGGGGGAGGGAGATGGGGAAGGAGGGAGATAGGGGGGTAGGGAGATGGGGAGGGAGGGTAGGAGACACAGAAAGGGAAGAAAGGAGGAAGGTGTTGGTATGAGATGGTTTGGGAGGGAATGAGGGAGTGGGGAAGGAGGTGTTGGGGAGGGGTTGGTGTGCGGGAGGGAGAGAGGTAGTGGGAGGGTTGTGTGGGAGGAGAGAGAGGGGAGGGGGTGGGAGGGAGAGGAGGTGGTGGGGAGGGGATGAGGTGTGAGGTGTTTGGGGTTGTGAATATATTGGAATGAATAATAATGACGCCAAAAAAAAAACATTACAAAAGATAAAATTTAATCTAATAAAAAAACACAAATCTAAATTATCTATCAGTCAAATAAGTTTAATTTATGCCATGAATTTTTATTATATTTATAAAATCGGGTAAATTTAAGACACAAGTTTTAGTCGGTTTTAAAAATCAGATGCATTCAAGAAATAAATTTTAATTAGTTTTAAAAAGTAAGATAGACTGGGGCGGGGAGCGGCAAGTTGCATTAGCTTGTGTCAAGTAAGGGGACTCCCGCCACCCACCACATGTTGACTGTGTGTGTGCAATGCCGCTGCCTACCACCATTCTGAGGCTTATTTGAAAAGTTGGTGGCAGATACGTTAACCTGGGGTAATGTCTCTCTCTCTCTCTCTCTCTCTCTCTCTCTCTCTCTCTCTCTTCCACACACACACATTTTACCTCCCAGTTTCTGTTCAATAAACGCGTGCATAATGCCCTGACAGACCTGATATAGACGTACACACACAGGCCAAAAGTGTGTGTGTTTGTGCGTGCGTGGGTGCTTGTGTGTGTGCGTGCGTGCGTGTGTGTGGGTGTGCGCGTGCGTATGTGTGCGTGCGTGCGTGCGTGCGTGCTTACACTCCACTGAAGCCGTAAACAGCCACAGTGTCCCCATGATAACTAACTTACACACACACTCTCTCTCTCTCCCAAAACTCAACCTATAAAAATTGAGCCCAGGAAAACTTGGACCCAACTTGTAAGGATAACAGTGACTTTATTGTGTCCTCGTAGGGGGGGTCTAAGGAGGATGGTAGGTGGGGGTTGAGGGAGGAGAAGTAGGGTAGCTGAGAAAAGGAGGGGGCTGAAAGAGGAAAGGGAGGAAGAGGAGGAGGGGCTGAAAGGGGAGAAGGAAGGGGGCTGATGAAGGAGGTGAAGGAGGGGCTGAACGAGGAGGAGAGGGTTCAGAGAGGAGGAGGAGGAGGAGGAGGAGTATCGCAAATCCTTAGAGAGTTCCGAAGATTTTGCATATATTCCCCAGTAACTACACCTCCTATTTACATATCTACGAATGCCTGGTTTAGCAAGAAGTGTCGCCTGTGAATACCTGGTGTCTCTCTCTCTCTCTCTCTCTCTCTCTCTCTCTCTCTCTCTCTCTCTCTCTGTTTAGGTTTATATTGGGTATACACTGTAGGTCCGAGGGGTGTTTCCGGTGGGGTGGGTAAACGCTGCGGACTGGTATTGACACTGACTATATACTGATGCTGGACTTAAACGTAAAGTGTTTACGTATTGCATGTTTAAGGTAACTATGTGAGCAGTTGTCCAGTCTCAATTTATTGTTTGTGTTTTAAAGCATAAGATCTTAAATACGTATTGCTGGACTAGTAAGAAGGAGTGATACGGTCATATTAATCAACACGAAGAATAAATTTAAGGGAGAAAGTGTAATATTAAGGTTGACAAGAAAATCATCGTGAAATTGAGGTGGTCTGTAGTATGGCAGTTGTGTGTTTATCATTCTCACCCTCCACCAGGCAGTATCTCAGGCCCAATTGCCAGGATATCGTTGGAATAGTACTCTAGGTTGTCAGTCATCATAGCGAGATTTTGGTGCTCTAAATGGACTTGCCTCTCTATATCATATGTGTGTGTGTGTAATAATAATAATAATAATAATAATAATTAACGGTTTATTGAAAAAGTTCTGCAGCCCGAAGGCTGAAAATATACATTGGACGTAAATGACTTATTACATACATTGGTGGTTTAACAAAAGCCTTCATTACAGAAAGGTAAAGGAACATACAGTGAACATTCAGATTAATGTAGGTGTTGAACAGCAAACACGTAGTGTAGTAACTCTCTCCCAGATGGTGTTAGGAGGGACCTGATGTGGTGTAGTAGTTCCCTCATAGATGGTGTTACGAGGGGCCTCACGTGGTGTAGTAACTCCCTCACAGATGGTGTTTTGAGGGGCATCACGTGGTGTACGAATTCCCTCACAGATGGTGTTATGAGGGACCTAACGTGGTGTAGTAATTCCCTCACAGATGGTGTTATGAGGGTCATCACGTGTTGTAGTAATTCCCTCACAGATGGTGTTATGAGGGACCTCACGTGGTGTAGTAATTCCCTCACAGATGGTGTTATGAGGGACTTGACGTGGTGTAGTAACTCACTCACAGATGGTGTTATGAGGGGCATCACGTGGTGTAGTAATTCCCTCACAGATGGTGTTATGAGGGACTTGACGTGGTGTAGTAATTCCCTCACAGATGGTGTTTTATGAGTGAGGTGTGGCCCCAGGCCTTCCTATCGTAGACGGATTAACACATCGCCAGTTGTTGGGTCTCACGGGCCGTTATCACTGGGTACCTGGGACCTCACTGTGTGAAGGTTAACTTGAATACGACTTTTACTGTTGAGTTGTTCTCACTGACTCAAGCACTGTTCACCATTGTTCACCTCTGTTTAACACTGGTTCCATTCCTTTCCCAAATGAAATTGTAACTTCTGCCGAGAACCTGTTGATACTCCGGTGGGGAGAAGTGGTTCAGGGGAGGGGGTTGGTATGGGCCAACTTAACAGTTGACCTGGCTGCTCCGAGAGGAGCGCCAGGTACGTCTTGACCCTTCGGTGGTCAAGGATGTGTGTGTGTGTGTGTGTGTGATACTAATAATAGACTATCTCCCCTAATAAAACATTAGTACAATTATATTTATCACATCTCTCCACTCCTCCTATGGAATCACTATCACTACAATATCACTACCATAATTACACATAAGAACATGAAGCTAGGATGCTATATATGCGTTTGTGTTAAATTGCCCTGTAAAACGGACACCCCTGTTTCCATTTGCAGTTGTATATTCTGTCTTCGCGAGAACAGGACAGGAAAGATGGCTAACAGCGCATCGAAGTGAAGACGCTATTTATATGAACAGGAAGATTTTCCTGGTTTTGTATAAGATCATGCGTAATGCACAGGAAAAACGGTCAAGGAGACATAGATGGTGGGCGCATAAATTGCTGCTGAATCGATACAAATTTGGAGCCTACAATACTTTGGTGAAAGAGCTAAGTTTGGATAAAGAAAAATTCCAAGAATTTTTTCGGCTAAGCAGACAACAATTCGCACATGTTCTCGCCTTGGTTGGGGAGGATCTGGTGAAACACTGCAGGAACAGAGAAGTCATTTGCCCAAAGCAACGACTTGCAATACGTATGAGGTAAGTTATGTATACTTATAACACAGGAAATAATAGGAACCATAGATAAATAATAAGTGCATTGAGACCACGAACTTTCATTTTAGAACAAATGTATCAGAAATGTATGGATCTAGTAAAATGAAACATAAAGATTGATGCCTACTGAATTACCTGAATATATAATACTAGGATTCTAAATATATAATATAAATGAATTACAAAAATAGGTATTTTGTTGGGATATACCGAGTGAACTGATGAAACAGTTGCTAAGTTTCTAAGAACACTGCAGATAAATGCTGTATAAAATAAAGTTGTTTTGTTGGCCACATTTCCCCTTACATATTTGTGAAATGCACAGCTGTGGCGAGAATATTATTATTATTATTATTATTATTATTATTATTATTATTATTATTACATTTTCGCCCCCCAGGCCCCGATGTGGGCCAGTGATCTGTGACCGGGTGGGATAATCCCCGAAACCCCCCACTATAAACCAGTATAATGGCGGCATTATAACCCAGTACCACTATAAATCAATACCACATCCAAACAATACAACGCAGAAGCATCATTAAACACTTACAGTAGAATCCAACCTCACATCTTAATAGTCTAACGCCAACTGTCATAGACTGCAAGATTCGTGTACTTATAAAGCCATAAAAAAAACACTCAACATGGGATCAATACTGAATACATATAAATTGATTCAATATACAAGTGCACCAATGTCATAGATTACAGGATTTATACGTCCCTATAAGTTACGAAAACAAACATTCCTCACGCCTCGTCATAGCAGGTGAGTAGCAGGCCTAGCTGGAACCCACACTGAGGGCCAGAGGCTTCTTCACTCTCGACAGGGAAGATAAGAGCGTATGAACACAGTCACTCGAGGCACCAGTAAGTGGCAAAGAATGGCTGGGGTTGGGCGCGTGCCACAGCATGGCGTGGTACCCTGGAGGCCCTCTGTGTTTACCCAGGTGATGAGTTCCGCCTTTCGTATTGACTCTGCTAATCATTCAATATACTCATTATCTGGGCTGATACTTGAGCACTCACCGTGCCTAAGTCAAAGTGGGTGTGTGTGTGTGTGTGTGTGTGTGTGTGTGTCGGTAGGTCAGATAAAAAATAACATGACTCTGCAGTCATGTATTTCTTACTGATTAAGACTTAAAAACGGACGCTCCAACCAGAAAAGAATGTCAGTGTTGGCAGAAAGAGGGCGAACGTTCGTCTGGCGTTACTTGTATAATCATTTCACTTCGGAATAAGAACTACCAGGCGCTGTTGATCGTTTGCGCTGGCACTGCTTATACTACAGGGTATACAGTATTTTATTAAAATGTTGAAATTCAACTATACACATAGAGCATAAGATTCCAAGAAAAATAATTTTACGAAACCCCCTTTGAGTGGCATTAGCCCCTGATACACCAATAAGAACCATTGAATTACATGACGTGACCGATTTGAAGCCTATTTGATTGGTCAGTATATGATTCACTTATATACCCGACTTTACGAACACACATACCTCGACAGTCTGTTAGGCAGGGTGCTCAGTGCATGTTTTACTTCCCTGAGTTAACCTTCAGTCAGTCGCGCCGTGTATATAATTCATTAAATAACTTCTATGGAAATGTCTTTTACTTTTTACAGCTTTAATTGTTAATGAGTGAAATTATGTACAATCACTAAAGTTTGTCGAGTTGTAAACTTGGACAGATAAAGTGTTACCCATCATTTACCGTGACAGAAAGAAAGTTACCACTACACAACACACACACACACATTATGTCTAAATTAAATGTAAGTGTATATTTTCAGCCACCGGCTGCAACTCTATTAATAAACCGTTTATTATTATTATTATTATTATTATTATTATTATTATTCACACACACACACACACAGTGAACAATGCTGAACAGTGTTTAAGCCAGTGAATTCAGCACTACACTAGACAGGACTAGCGAGACCCGTGACCCAGCAGTGAGGTCCACACCCGGAGATAAGCATCCCTGGGAACCGACCATCATCATCTGACCAGGCGGCGTTAATCAGTCCACCCTGGGAACAGCCGTGGGTCGGCTTTACACCTGACCATAAGATAACACAACACCACTTAACAGAGAGTGGGGTACTGTGACTCCACCCCACATCACTCGGTGTCTCCATGACCACGTGAGGGAGATTCATAAGAACATAAGAAAATAAGGAGTCTGCAATAGGCCTGTTGACCTGTGCAATGTGGTAGTGATGTTGTAGCGGTGGTTATATAAGTGTGGTAGTGATGTACCGGTGGTTATATAAGTGTGGTAGTGATGTTGTACCGGTGGTTATATAAGTGTGGTAGTGATGTTATAACGGTGGTTATATACAGGTAAATGTAGTAGTGATGTTGTACCGGTGGTTGCTTAATTGTTGTAGTGATGTTGTAGCGGTGGTTATATAAGTGTGGTAGTGATGTTGTAACGGTGGTTATATAAGTGTGGTAGTGATGTTGTAGTGGTGGTTGTCTAGTTATGGTAGTGATGTTGTTGAGGTGGTTGTATAATTAGGGTAATGATGTCATAATGTTATAATTATGGTAGTGATGTTGTAGTGGTGGTTATATAATTATGGTAGTGATGTTGTTGAGGTGGTTGTATAATTATAGCACTGATGTTGTAGTGGTGGTTGTATAATTGTAATAGTGATGTTGTAGTAGTGCTTGTATAGTTATGGTAGGGATGTTGTATAAATGGATGTCTGGGTTAAACAAAGCTGGCATAACAAAGGTACTCAAACTATTTAACCAGAAGCGAACCCCCTAACAATTGTTTAAAATTGGACAAATTTAGATTTTGGCGCGAGATAGGTAAACTTTGGTTTGAACATAGAGTAGTTTATGAGTGGAAGAAATTACCGAACTTTATCATTAACTCTAACACGCTGGGTAGCTTTAAAGATTTATTGGACGGATATATGAGCGATAGAGGTTGGGTGTAAACGGGGCTGCCTAGTATGGGCCGATAGACCTGCTGTAGTTTCCTCCATTCTTAAACTAGGATTCCATTCACGCGGGAGCGATAGCGTTGTACATTTGCAGTACATTTAAATCGGTGCCTCGGTCACTGTAGCGATTGAAACGCAACCTCATGGAAATGGACGAGGGAATCCCACACTGTGACGTCACTAGTTCCTGTTCCATACACTTGCTCTCCTCACCGAGACATCAGATATTCTTGCCACAGCTGTGCATTTCACAAATATGTAAGGGGAAATGTGGCCAACAAAACAACTATATTTTATACAGCATTTATCTGCAGTGTTCTTAGAAACTTAGCAACTGTTTCATCAGTTCACTCGGTATATCCCAACAAAATACCTATTTTTGTAATTCATTTATATTATATATTTAGAATCCTAGTATTATATATTCAGGTAATTCAGTAGGCATCAATCTTTATGTTTCATTTTATTAGATCCATACATTTCTGACACATTTGTTCTAAAATGAAAGTTCGTGGTCTCAATGCACTTATTATTTATCTATGGTTCCTATTATTTCCTGTGTTATAAGTATACATAACTTACCTCATACGTATTGCAAGTCGTTGCTTTGGGCAAATGACTTCTCTGTTCCTGCAGTGTTTCACCAGATCCTCCCCAACCAAGGCGAGAACATGTGCGAATTGTTGTCTGCTTAGCCGAAAATATTCTTGGAATTTTTCTTTATCCAAACTTAGCTCTTTCACCAAAGTATTGTAGGCTCCAAATTTGTATCGATTCAGCAGCAATTTATGCGCCCACCATCTATGTCTCCTTGACCGTTTTCCCTGTGCATTACGCATGATCTTATACAAAACCAGGAAAATCTTCCTGTTCATATAAATAGCGTCTTCACTTCGATGCGCTGTTAGCCATCTTTCCTGTCCTGTTCTCGCGAAGACAGAATATACAACTGCAAATGGAAACAGGGGTGTCCGTTTTACAGGGCAATTTAACACAAACGCATATATAGCATCCTAGCTTCATGTTCTTATGTGTAATTATGGTAGTGATATTGTAGTGATAGTGATTCCATAGGAGGAGTGGAGAGATGTGATAAATATAATTGTACTAATGTTTTATTAGGGGAGATAGTCTATTATTAGTATCACACACACACACACACACACACACACACTAATCCCCTCAATAAAATCATTACATTTCCAACCTACTATTCCAAACTAGACAAAAAAAAAATTATCTGAACTGAGAACAGATTTAATCCCGCGACTATAACGACCATTGCCTCGACGCCGGTGTAAAAGTGTCGTTCTCCATTGTTAAGTATCGATCATTACTACTGTGTGTGTTTGAAGACCCTCAAACAATGGTTGGGCTGTAAGGTATGAATAATCAACGCAAATTACTTTACTAACGGATGCAATTAACGTGGATTATATGTATTCCGATGCGTGTGTTTGTGTGGTGTTTTTTTCTACCTACTTTTGTTATGTTGATGAGAAATGTTGTCTGTAGGTTGTTTGGAAGAAGTTGTGGTTGGTGATAGTGGTTGGTTGGATGGGTGGGTAGTGGTGGTTTTGGTGATGGATGAGTAGTGGTGGTGGTGGTGATTGATGGGAGTTAGTGGTGGTGGTGATTGATGGGAGTTAGTGGTGGTGGTGATTGATGGGAGTTAGTGGTGGTGGTGATTGATGGGATTTAGTGGTGGTGGGGATGACGGTGGTGTTGTTGCATTGGTTATTACGGTGCTGATGATTATGGTTGTGGTGATTGTGGTAGTGATGATGAGGACGATGACTATTTGAATGGTACCAGGTGAGGATGGCTGTTGTGGTTGTGTGGTGATTGTGGTTAAGATCTGTGGGCGGGTGGAGGGTAGGGAGATATACTAGAAGAATGGGCGGTCCACTAAAGTTTGGGTGGTAGGTTGGGTGGCTAGAAAAGAGCATGGGGGGATGGAGTTTAGATTGGGTGGAAGACTGGGTGGCGACATTTTCAAGGGGCGGCACCCTGAATCTTCTGCATTGGCGGCAGGCTGCAATATCTGGATGGGCGGTAGGGAAGGACGAAGGGAAAGAGGGTGGATGGGTGAACAACTGGGTGGCAGGCAGGCAGGTTAAAATACAAGGCTGGGCGGCAGGCAGGCAGGCAGGTAAACAGGTAGGTAATTAGACAGTCTACATAACGGGAATGGGCGGCAGGGAGGGAAGGGGGCGTAGGGAGGGTGGATAGCTGGGTGGTGGGCGCGGGGTGCTCGAGGGGTGGCGGGTGCGGGGTGTTCGAGGGGTGGCGCAGGCGGGGTGCTCGAGGGGTGGCGGCGGGGCGTAGCATCTGGACCGCCACATCACATATTCAGGCTGGCCCAGGTTATGAATACCATTACCTCGTGCCGTCCACCTATTCACCGATCGCTGACCGCCACCTCGGGATTACCTTTTGCATTATGGTTTATATTTTAACACCTCTAGGGGGGGGGGGGAGTTACTAGTGGTTTAATGGGTTTATATTTTTGGTTTAAGTGCGTATACCAGTTTTTTTTATGTGGTCTAAGGGTATATGCCTGGTGTGTTTTATTGTGGTTTATATTTTAACACTTTGAGTTGGAGGTGATTATGCTTGTGGATTAAGGTAGGTTTAATTTACGTATATCTTAACTGGTTTGTTTTATTATGGTTTATTTTCCAGTACCTTGAGAGGAGGATTTCTTGTCTGAGTTATTTCAGTTTTATTTCTAACGTCTCGAGGGATTTTCTCTTGGTTTAGGTTTAGGTGTTTATCCTATCGGTGTTTATTTAGAATACCTTCGGGTTTATTTATGGTTTATTAGGTAAAATTTAAGGCCATGGTTTAATAGAGAATTATCAGTTTTAATTAGTCAGCAGGCCCTGTTTACCTGTGGCAGGCTCTATTTACACGTGGCATGTCCTGTTTACATCTATGACAGGTACTGTTTAAATGTGATTGGTCTTGTTTACATGTGGCAGGTACTGTTTACATCTGTTTCAGGTCCTAACAAAATTCGATATCTTATCAACGCATAAATAATATTAAACAAAAGTCTCTGTAGTCTGCCGGGTCAGATCAAATTCAATGGCGGACCAGGAAGTGTGTTTGATATTTTTTTTTTTTTTTTAAATCCTGTAAGGGTTTATTTTGAGTTTATTTTCGTATTTAATGATGACGTATTAGTATGTTTTATTTACCCGGTTTATTACATTATGGTTTATTAATTTAGGTTTATTTAGTTGAGTTTAGGTTTGATTAGATTAGAATATTTTAAGTTAAACACGTTCGCCACTGATAAAAATGCCGCCTTATTTACACTGTAGAAGAGCCTACCGTATCTATCCAGCACACCTCCTTCTCCTATCCCTGTCTGTGTGAACCTCAGTACTCAGCGACACCTGCAGGCTAGGCTGAAGATGCCACAGGAGGTGTACTTGAATATAGTAGTAACCTGCCAGATCCTACCACAACCTACCACCTCTTCTCCCTCCTCCTTCCTCTCCCTCCCCCTCCTTCGCCTCATCATCATCCTCCCCCTACCCTTCCTGATCTTCTACCCCCCCTCCCTCTTCCTCCTCTTTCTCCTGCTGGTGGAATAATGCATAAGGTGATGTAAGGGGCCGTCGACGCTCGCTATCGCCCTGCCGGGAATCCTTCTCTCGTCTTGTGAGTGTGTGTGAAGGATATCGCTCTACTGAGAATCCTACGTTACTGTAATTGTAGAGGATATAACATACAAGAATCCTTCTCATCCTACGCATTTGTAGACTGTAAATCCTTCGTGGCTTTAAGTGTATAAAAGGACTCAGTCTATAGGAATCCGTCGTGTCTTTACGTATGAAGGATATAATTTAAATGTATCCCTCACGTCTGTCGGTGTACAGAACCCCATCCTACTAAGAATCTTCATGTTTGTGGGAATGTCATGTTGTGGAGGAGGGAGGAAGGATGGGAGAGAGAGAGTGTATTAGGCTTCTTTGATCGGGTAAGGGCTGAGAATTTCTCTCTCTCTCTCCCCCTATTTGACCTAAGATGAAAAGAGAAATGAAGAACCACACCCTCAACCACACCCTCGACCACACAATCAACCACACCCTCAACTACATCATCACCCACACCCTCAACCGCACCCACAACCACACCCTTAACCACACCCTCAACCACACCATCAACCACACAATCAACCACACACTAAACCACACCCTCAGCCATACCATAACCACATCCTCACACCATCACACACACCATTAACCACACACTAAACCACACCCTCAGCCACACCATCAACCACATCTTCACACCATCACATACGCCATCAACCACATCCTCAACCATGCCTCAGCCGCCCTCAGCCACACTATCATTGAGCCTCAACCACACCCCGACCACACCTAAACCCACACACCCATGTACACCCTCCCAGCCACACCTCAACTACACCATCAGCCACACACCCCGACCACGCAGCCGCCACCGTCAACCCTGGGTCAGCACACCCTCCAACCCACATCCCAAACCACACCCTTAGCTACACCACCAACCACACCCTCAACCACATCCCAAACCACACCCTCAGCCACACCATCAACCACACCCTCAACCACACCATGAGGAATATTTTTCCCCTGTACGCTTGGGTTCATAAGTAATAATTAACTCCAAATAACATATCCGGGTCCTCAATCATCTCTCGCTGCTAATTACACGTCGGGTCAGTATTCATATTCCACAAGTCAGGATATACATCAATATTAATGCTATTATTTACATTAATTTGCATCTCATTCAACCTTGTGTGTGTACTAGATTCTCTTATGTTAATATATCCAATAATAATAATAATAATAATAATAATAATAATAATAATAATAATAACAGGTCAGGGAAGAGTTGTTATGGCTCTTAAGTACTGTATAGGACTACCGGACACATCCACAATAATACTTACTTCCTTCACTATTTCCAAACTTGTTATTATTCTATTCCCAAGGACTGATCCCATCCACAATAATACTTACTTCCTTCACTATTTCCAAACTTGTTATTATTCTATTCCCACTTAATAAATCTCGTTTATATATACTCATTAATCAAATAGATATTTTAATTGATCAATAGTCAAAGAAAGAGAGAAATGTAAATGTTGGCAAGAGCTAAGAGCAAGTTTGTTTGGGCGTGATAATAAAACATGGCTGGAGATCTCCGTAGAGTTTACCAGGAGTGATGATGAACAGTGTACAAAATGTACCACGACGACGAGAGATGTACTAAAAAAAAATCATTCTTGTAAACAGACTGCATTAAACAACCCAAACTTACTCTCTTAAATTTACTAAATCTCATTATATTAGATTTAGTTTAATTTAGATTTGTGTTTCCTTTTATGTAGGGTTTAGTTCAACCGACTGTCCTATTCGTGGTACTTTTTCGGCATTGAACCTATTGCTGGTCGCTTACCCTGTGTGATGGTGGTATGGCGGCCAGCTGTTGACGTCTTTTTGGTTTATAATTCAAGAACAGTTCCAAAAATATGATACTTTTCAAAATCATAAAATAATATTAATAGAACGGTAATAGACATACATAATCTACAGATAATTTACTTAATGATTATATGGTAAGTGAATCATATAATATTTGCAGGTTAATATAACGAAATAGATATGTCTTAGCAGTGTAATAGAAGTATTTTAAACTTACATACTTATACAATGGTAATAGAATCGTATTAAATTTATTTCAATGACGTAATGCAAAATAAAACTCGGCACTCACTTATTGTTCCCACTCGCTCACTCATTCCTCCCTTCCCTCACTCCTCCTCTCTCTCCTTCCTTCCCTCACTCCTTACCTCTTTCATTCCTTCCCTCACTCGTTATCTCTCTCCTTCCTTCCCTCACTCCTTTCCTGTCTCCTTCCTTCCCTCACTCCTTATCTCTCTCCTTCCTTCCCTCACTCCTTATCTCTCTCCTTCCTTCCCTCACTCCTTATCTCTGTCCCTCTTTCCCTCACTCCTTACCTCTTTCATTCCTTCCCTCACCTCCTTATTCTCCTCCTTCCCTCACCTCTTACCTCTCTCCCTCCTTTCTCACTCCTTATCTCTGTCCTCCTTCCTCACTCCTCATCTTTCTCTCCTCCTTCCTCACTCTCTCCTTCCTTCCCTCCTCATCTCTTCCCCTCCTTCCTCACTCCTTATCTCTTTCCCGCCTCCCTCACTCCTTACCTTTATCCTCCTTCCTTCCTCCTACTCCATGAGTCACTCACAACCATTCACTTGGCCTTTCCTTTGTCTCTCCTCTCTCTTTCCTTTCCTTCCTTCACTCCTACCTTCCTTCAATCCTCCCCTCACCCATTCATTTACTCTCCCTAATACACCTCTTCCTCTCCTCCCCCTCTCTCCTCACAAGTCACCACCACCACCACACCACCAATAAAATCCCAAGTGTGGTCCCTGGCTCTCACAACAACACTTGGCTGCCACGGTTTCAATTTGTCGCAAGTCCTGTGGGGGTATGTCGTGTTCGGGAACTTAGCCGGCCAGGGTTTCCGGGAGTCAGGGCAGAATCGAGAACTGGAGTCAGGGAACTAGAGTCAGGGAGCTAGGGAGTCGGGAAGTCAGGGAGCTGGGGAATCAGGGAGCTTGGGAGTCAGGGAATGGGGAGAGTCGGGAACGACGAGAAATGAAAGTCAGGGAGGCTAGTCATGATTCAGGAGTCGGGAGCAAGAGTTTCCGGGGCAAGAGAGGATTTAGAACTAAGGGAGGAGAGTTCAGTGGAGAAGATTCAGGGATAAGGCGAATACCGAGGAATCAACAAGGTTTCTAGAAAATTAAGAAGGCATTCAGAAACCACAAAGGTTCTCAAAATAGATGATTCCAGGACTCAGGAGGATTCCAGAAATCATCACAGAGGATTCCAACAGTCAGGCCAACTCTCTAGAATTTTAACAACACGAGGATAATCACAGACTTGTAAAACCACGACGCTGTATCAGGTTGAGTCAAGTGAATCCTGGAGTAGGTCGCTGTAGGATTCCCGTGGGATTTAGAAAGTGAGTGGGGTGGGGAGCGTTAGAGAGTGAAGGAGGTTAAGGAAAAGAGACAAGGAGAGGGAGAAGAGAGAGAGAAGGAGGGGAGAGAAAGGGAAGGGATAAAGAGATCGAGAAAGGGTAAGGGAAAATAGATGGAAGTGGGAATAAAGAGAGAGAGAGAGAGAGAGAGAGAGAGAGCAGGAGAGGGGAAAGCATAGAAAAAGAGAAAGAGACAGACAGACAATAGGAGTGCCTCATACTCTCACCTTCTCTAGACAACAGATTCTCTCACCGACATATAAAAGATAAAGCCTTATGCAGATTGGTGGTTGCCAGACCTGATATGTGGTACGTGTTGGTAGCCCCGTATGTGGCGGGTGTTGGTAGCCCTGATGTGTGCCGGTGTTGGTAGCCCTGATGTGTGTGTGTGTGGTGCGTGTTGGTATGCCTGGCGTAAATAATTCTCTCATACTCCGGGGATGTCATTTCTGTCTGGTTTAGTAATTATTCTGTCCTAAGCTTCAACAACATAACCGTGTGATATACCTGTCATGAACTGGTGGTGTCATAACTACGTGTTGATATACCTGCCGCGCCAAACTTCAGGTGATGTCATAACTACGTGTTGATATACCTATCATGAACTTCAGGTGGTGTCATAACTGCATGTTGATATACCTGTCATGAACTCAGGCAAGAACTTGTGATGTCAAGCAACTACGTGTTGATATACCTGTCATGAACTAATGGTGTCATTGATACTGTCACCATTTCCTCTTTATTATATTTGTTGACTTGATATTATCGTCTTTTACTCCTTCTAATCCAATATATTCTCTCCTAGTGCGTCATACAGGGTAATAATTCAACATTATCTCGGAATCTTTGCTTATGTTGATTTGTTTGTTGGTCTCTGTCTACTTACTGCTTCGTGTTGTTCAAATTTATTGTTTGTTTTTATTATTATTATTATTATTATTATTATTATTATTATTATTATTGGAATTTATTTTGTCAGTATTCCTTGTTTATTCTTTTGTTTAGTGTCTATCCTCTCCTGCGTACTAGTAGCAAAGTAGTTATATTGTCACTAATTCCAGAACATTTGAACATTAATCAACCTCATAGTAGTTTAACGTAATCTAACCCGAAGATTAACCCACTAACGCTAGTAGTAGTAGTAAGAGTAGTAGTAGGTAGTAGTAGTAGTAGAATTAAGTGGAGTAAAAAGCAGTAATAGAATAGTGAAGCTAGATGAGAGAGAAGAATAGTTCCTGAAAAAAAAACCCGAACGTTCCATCAATTTCTTATTTTTTCAGTGTGTATGGGCGACGGGGTGTGTTTTTTATTCAGTGGGACTCGGACCCAAGCACTGCTGTAGCCAAGTAATGTTGATTAAACTGTCACAGGCTCAACACCCTACACGATATATGCCCTTGTTTACATATCTTGGACCACTACATGTCCTCTCTTTCGGAAATGCAAATGGATGTGCTGATATGCCACCGTGTGTTTGCGTGTATATATATGTGGGGTTTTTGTGTGTTTGCATCCGTGGGAAGTGTTTATGTGTAGTGTTTGAAAGAGTTAATGATATTTGATGACTTCTGTGTTTGCTTTTTTTTCATTGTAATATATTTTTTTTACGTTGAAATAATCAGTTAACAGTCCTAAAGATCTGTGCAAATAGTGACTCTATTTTTCTCTTCGTTTCAGTTCCCAAGTGACCTGCCCGTTGACCAGGTATTGTGTCTTAAGCAGTGACAGTATCTTCATGGCAAGTACATAGAAACTCAGGTATACTTTGTTACACTGTGTATTAAGGTGTATTGTGTGTTATATAATTATTATAGTATTACGGGGGGGTGTAATGCCTCATTTACTGTGTATAAGGTGGGGGTTAGTGTTATAATTTACATGTGGTGTATGTGTGCCGTGAAGTAATTATACGCAACCATCACACACACACACACACACACACACACACACACACACAGGTAAACATTCATAGTGGTGATGGGTCGGTGCACCACAACACACAGGCACCATCCTGATGAACCATCATCCCTTATATATGTGGCGCAAACCCAGGTGGGGGGTGAGGTCATGGAGTGCCCTCTAATTGTGTGCAGGGGGGGCTAGACCCTACAAACGAGGTAAACTTGGAACCCTCTGGCTTTTAAGCACATAGGGTTAGAGTTCTTTAAATGCATGTATACAAATAATTACACACACACACACACACACACACCAAACACAAACAAACAAACAAACATGCACGCCTATTAACCCTGTCTCCATCCGTCCTGTTGACAATCTGTGTGAGTTAACAAGCCACCAAAAATTCCCTCTCCCCTCATATACCTTCCCCCTCCCTCTTATCTCCCCACCCTTTTCCACCTCCTCAACTCCCCCTTCCCTCCCCCCTCAACTCCCCACCTGCGTTGCCATGGAGCGGGGAACAGAAATTAGCTCCCTTAGTCAGTCAATTGTTTAAATAACGGGTAGGTGTGTGTTAGATCAGCGGATACAGATTTACAATGTAATTTAGAGCTAGGTTCGTATTCCTCAAATCTTCCCAAGGCACAGAGTTCTTTGATGTTGCGTGCTGCGTGTGTGGGGGAGATGTCAATAACGTGTGATGTGTGTTTCTGGGGAGGGGTTTTGATAATGCTGTGTGTGTGTGTGTGTGTGTGTATGCCTGTGTCATCTGAAGGGTTATGGTTGATGTGAATGCCCTGTGTCTGTCTGTTGTGTATAATCTTAAATCCTTATAGAGAAACAGGTTATTGCTGGTTCGGAACAGACACGCATACGTAATTATTCACTTCGCCGATTCGATAGAGAGGAGATTCGTATTTTGGTTGTTATAGGGATTCTTGTGACTCTTTATGATTTGGTTAGTGTGGATGATTCTTGTTATTTTGATGATTGGCGAATCGCTCTTATTATAGTAATGATGATTCTAATTTGTTCCTGATTCTATGACATACTGATGATTCCTGATCCATAATCTCAATTCTAGTTCAGTTTGATTGGTGATTCAGTTAGAGAATATTCTGTGAGATTTAAAACATCTGAATCACAACACAAGCTACCACCAACCTGGTCAGACCATTTACAACTTGTTGTAAAAAAAAAATTCTGGTCAACTTGATGGCCATTTTAGCTGAAAAGAATACAGTACAAAGTGATTTAAATATTTGTTTAGCAGCCTTTTATATAAGCATTGTCAATGTTTGTTGTTTTAGATTATTATTATTATTATTATTAGATTATTTAGATTATTATTATTATTAATAGTAGTAGTAGTAGTAGTAGTAGTAATATTAGTAGTAGTAGTAGTTGCAGAAAATTAATGGAAAGTGGAGGGACAGAAGGAGGGAAGGAGGGAGGGAGGGAAGGAAGGAAGGGAGGGAGGAGGAGGGAGGAATGAACTAGATTATGACAGAAGACAAGTAACAGGAGGAATCACGCAGGATTAAGAGGCTTGGAGATAAAGGGAAGTAATGGTGGAGATAAAAGAAAGGCAACAGTGAGCAGAGATATAGACAGGAGATGCCATGATAAGAACAGAAGAGAACAGGAAGAACAGGAAGTGTGCGGACGGGGTTTTCTATAAGTCTGTCCAGATGACGAAACAACTAACATAACTATTTCCTGTCTTTTGGTTTTCAGGCTCTAATAGGTCCGTAACCCAACCCCTAACCTAACCGAACTTAACCTAACCTAGCCTAACCTACCTTTAAGACATATTGTGTCTGATTAGGTCTGCCTTCCTAATGATATGGTTTGGTTTAGAGTCTAAGAGGAATCGATGAAAACCTGATTAGCTTAAGCACGAACAATCATCTCTATTCATGTACCTGATTGCCAAGCACAGAAACATCCACAACTACTTTTTGTACCTAATTGGTCAAGCACAGAAACATCCCTATTCTTGTGCCTGATTGGCCCAGCACAAACATCCACAACTCAAACTGCTTTTACATGCAGGTCTTAATAACCAAATAATTAGAGATAACTCACCTGGGCGCTCTTAATCACCACACATTACCACTAATTCGGTTTGTTTACAAGCGTTGGTCGTGGCAAGAGTCGACAAAGCCCTTTTCAACTTACAGGACACGAACCACTGTAAAATGTTTCGCATTGTTAACCGTCAGTAGTAGTGTTGTCAAGATAGATAGATAGATATGATAGATAGATAAATAGATAGATTAAACAACAATGAAAATTAGTGTGTTTACATTTTATATATTAACAGAATAAACAAAAATCAGGACGTATGTTAAAAACCTCCAGGTGTTGACGACAATTAATTATCAAGATTACCTTAATTAATTATAGTGTGTTAATTAAAAGTTAATATAATAATTGTAAATATAATAAAATTGCCGTAATGGAAGTATAGATAAATAGGATAATTGATAATTGGTTGGTTATAAGGATAATGGATAGTAATAAGACACCAAATAACGAATATATATAAGTGAATAATGAAAGAATTTGGTTAATGGTAGAAGTAGGAATGATGGCTGATTAGGAGGACAATGATAAGACAATGTTGTTGTGATGATGTTGAGAAATGGTTAAGTCAACAAATAAACAAACAATAATGACAAACAGTAAATATATAAAATTTCTCTCTCTCTCTCTCTCTCTCTCTCTCTCTCTCTCTCTCTCTCTCTCTCTCTCTCCTTATTCACCTTCAACCCGACCTCAAATCAAAACTCTTCAGTGTACCTTTGGGTTCCATTACCCGACCACGTATTTTGTGAAGATTAAATAATGAAACAAAAGCCTATATTTCAGACACTAAAATGTTGACAGACAGACAGACAGACAGGCAGAACAATACGTAACT
>NW_024739801.1:0-20045 GCF_018991925.1 Homarus americanus | reverse complement strand
TATCCTCCCATTCAGTCTCCCATCCATCCATCCATCCATCCATCCATTCATCCTTCCATCCATCACACGAGGAATAGAATGACCCACTTATAATTTTTCTCTTTCCTGCTGCACTAAGGACCAACCACCCAGAGTGGTATGGCTACCCTGAGTAAGTACACTCTGTATTCCTCCTTTACTCTATTGTGGGTGTAGGTGGTGGGTAGTGTGTGTTTGTGGGTGTAGAACGTGGTTAGTAGGTTTGTTTGTGGGTGTAGGGCGTGGATAGTAGGTTTGTTTGTGGGTGTAGGGAGTGGATAGTAGGTTTGTTTGTGGGTGTGGGGCGTGGATAGTAGGTTTCTTTGTGGGTGTAGGGAGTGGATAGTAGGTTTGTTTGTGGGTGTGGGGCGTGGATAGTAGGTTTGTTTGTGGGTGTAGGGCGTGGATAGTAGGTTTGGTTGTGGGTGTAGGGCGTGGATAGTAGGTTTGTTTGTGGGTGTAGAACGTGGATAGTAGGTTTGCTTTGTGGTGTAGGGTGATTAGTAGGTTTTGTAAGTAGGGAGTGGATAGTAGGTTTGTTTGTGTAAGCAGGTTTGTTTGTGTAGGACGATAGTAGGTTTGGTTGTGTGTATATGGATAGTAGGTTTGTTTAGGGGTGTAGGGAGTGGATAGTAGGTTTGTTTGTAAGAGAGTGGATAGGTTTGTTTGTGGGTGTAGGGAAGTGGATAGTAGGTTTGTTTTGTGGGTGTAGGGAGTGATAGTAGGTTTATTTGTGGGTGTGGGGCGTGGATAGTAGGTTTGTTTGTGGGTGTAGGGCGTGGATAGTAGGTTTGTTTGTTGGTGTAGGGAGTGGATAGTTGGTTTGTTTGTGGGTGTAGGGCGTGGATAGTAGGTTTGTTTGTGGGTGTGGGGCGTGTATAGTAGGTTTGTTTGTGGGTGTGAGGCATGGATGGTAGGTTTGTTTGTGGGTGTAGGGAGTGGATAGTAGGTTTGTTTGTTGGTGTAGGGAGTGGATAGTTGGTTTGTTTGTGGGTGTAGGGCGTGGATAGTAGGTTTGTTTGTGGGTGTGGGGCGTGTATAGTAGGTTTGTTTGTGGGTGTGGGGCGTGGATAGTAGGTATGTTTGTGGGTGTAGGGAGTGGATAGTAGGTTTGTTTGTGGGTGTTTGGGAGTGGATAGTAGGTATGTTTGTGGGTGTAGATACATACATTGTTAAGAGGAATAAATCAAAATGGGAAGAAGATTAAGATAAATATACTGATGATTAATGGTACAGGTGAGTTAATAAAATTGATATAAATAGATAAATACAGTAGATAGATAGATAGATAGATAGATAGATACAGTAGATAGATAGATAGATAGATGTATGATTTTGTAGACCGCAAGAGTAACTAAATATTCCTGTACCTGTATTTTCTTTCAGTTACAAAATACACAGGATTATAAATATGAGTATGCACATTGCACATCAGGTGTTACAGTCAGTGGTAATATTTTGTAATACTCTTAAGTGATGAGGTAACAGAGGAAATAGACGGATACTAACGGAGAGTTTTTGTAGAATTAGACAGACATTCAGACAGTAAAACTTCTTCCGACAATACAAATTTTGACGGTGGAATTTATACACGAGAGTGTATGGATAATTATGATGAGCTGAATTATGACATCTACGTCTGATAATCCGTTGTTTAGAATGGATTATTATTATTTTTGTTGAGTTATTTAACAGTTCGAGAAAAGGTTTATTATGGTACTATGTCCTATTATCACACAAGGTCATAATTGAAGTTCCGATTTTCAAAAATGTAGTTCCGATTTTCAAAAATGTAATTCCGATTTTCAAAAATGTAGTTCCGATTTTCAAAAAGGGTGATAAATCAATTGCATCAAATTACCGTCCCATTAGTCTCACGTCAATCATAGGCAAGTTGCTAGAGTCAATTATTGCTACAAAAATCAGAAGCCACCTTGAAACATTCAACTTAATTCATTCTTCTCAGCACGGGTTCACCTAGACGTTCTTGTCTCTCACAAATTTGCTTAGCTTTTTTCTCGTGAAGTATATGAAGCGGTAGATAATGATAGTCATATGATATAATTTATTTAGATGTTTCAGTAAAGTATCTTCGATAGAGTCCTCATGAGAGATTGATAAGGAAGGTAGAAGCACATGGAATAGGTGGACTGCATAAAATGGATTAGGTCATGGTTAATCAGGAAACAAAGAGTCAGCATAAATGGATTTAAGTCAAACTGGGGTGCGGTCAAAAGCGGAGTTCCCCAGGGATCTGTATTAGGCCCTCTGCTGTTTGTTATATTCATTAATGATCTTGATTTAGGTATAACTAGTAGGATTAGTAAATTTGCAGATGATGCCAAAATGGGGAGAGTGATAAATTCAGACAGTGACTTTGAACACCTTCAAAGAGATCTAGATACCTTACATGAGTGGTCAGTAGACTGGCAAATGAATTTTAATACTGATAAAATGCAAGGTACTACAGATAGGAAGACGAATACAAACGTAAAGTATAAACTAGGTAACACGGAAATAGAAAACCCAGTTTCAGAAAAGATCTAGGTGTATTTCAGCAAGCAACGACTTGAACCTAGAAAACACGTGTATTAGCGTTCTCGCAACAAGGCAAACAGGATTTGGGTTCATATCTAGGTCTGTGAGTAACAGAACCGCTGACGTTATCTTGAAACTTTACCTAGCATTAGTGAGGCCACACATGGATTATGCGGTTCAATTCTGGTGTCCTTATTATAGAATGGACATAGATTCTTTGGAGAGAGTACAAAGAAGAATGACAAAAATGATCCATAATATTAGAAACCTTCCATATGAAGAAAGACTGAAAAGCTTAGGCTTACATTCATTAGAGAGGCGTAGAGTTAGGGGAGATATGATAGAGGTGTACAAGTGGGTAAGTGGGATTAACAAGGGTAAAATGGAAGATGTTCTGAAGCTCAGTAATAACGAAATAACTAGAACAAATGGCTTTAAATTAGATAAATTCCGATTCAGAAAGGATATAGGCAAGCACTGGTTTGGTAATAGAGTTGTGGATATGTGGAATAGACTACCGAGTGCTATAGTAGGATCGGGGACGCTAGGGAGCTTCAAGACGAAGTTGGATAGGCACATGGAAGTGCTGGGATGGGTGTGAAAGGGATCTGCCCTGTATGGGCCAATCGGCCTCCTGCAGTATCCCACTTTCTTATGTTATGTTCTTATGTTCTTATAAGAATGGAGGAAACTGCAGCGGGCCTATTGGCCCATACTGGGTAGTCCCGTTTACACCCAACCCCTATTGCTCATATGAGCATCCAACCTATGTTTGAAGCAATTCAGCGTATTCGAGTTAATGATGATATTTGGTAACTTGTTTCATTCATCCACTACTCTGTTTCCAAACCAGTGTTTACCTATTTCACGCCTAAATCTAAATTTGTCTAATTTAAAACCATTGTTACGAGTTCGCTCCTGGTTGGATAGTTTGAGTACCTTTGTAATGTCACCTTTGTTTAGCCCTGCCTTCCACTTATACACCTCTATCAGGTCGCCCCTCGCTCTACGTCTCTCAATGGAGTGCAAATTAAGAAGCTTTAACCTGTCTCTATACTCAAGGTTCCTAATGCCCGGGATTAGTCTTGTCATTCTCCTCTGAATTCTTTCCAAGGATTCTATATCCATTCTGTAATACGGTGACCAGAACTGAACTGCGTAATCCAGGTGTGGTCTCACAAGAGCAAGATACAGTTTTAGGATGGCCTCGCTAGTCTTGTAACTAACACTCCTTTGTATGAACCCAAGTACTTTATTAGCCTTGTTACGAGCAAAAACACATTGTTTACTTGGCTTAAGGTTCCTACTTATCATTACTCCTAAATCTCTCTCGCAGTCGGATTTCTCTATGGCATCGTTGTTCATCTGGTATCTGGTTTCCCTGTTTACATCTCCTATACTGAGTACTTTACATTTGTAGACGTTGAATTTCATCTGCCATTTTTCAGACAATTCGAAAAATTTGTTTAGATCTTCCTGTAGTTTTGCCGAGTCCTCGTCAGATTTGATAACACGTCCTATTTTAGTGTCATCAGCAAATTTACTTATGTTGCTGTCAATGCCGATATCTATGTCGTTTATGTATATAATAAATAATAGTGGTCCAAGTACTGAGCCTTGGGGAACTCCACTTGTGACGTTGCTCCAATGGGACTTAGTGCCGTTAATGCTCACTCGCTGTTTCCTGTCCTGTAACCACGCCCTAATCCATTTAAGGATGTCACCTTTGATGCCATGAGCTTCTACCTTTCTAATTAGTCTTTCGTGGGGGACTCTGTCGAAGGCATTGCTAAAGTCGAGATAAACCACATCATAATTGTGCCCCTCGTCCACCGATTCGAAAACTGATGAAAAGAATGTTAATAGATTAGTTAGGCAAGAACGTCCGCTTGTGAAGCCATGCTGGGAATCATTGATCAATCGGTGCTTCTCCAGGTGATTTCGAATAGAGTTTGAAATGATTGCTTCCAGTAATTTGCCTACTATTGATGTTAGACTGATTGGGCGGTAGTTAGAGGATAGTGATCTATCCCCCTTCTTGAAAATCGGTATTACATTCGCTATCCTCCAGGATTCTGGTACTACACCTGTTTTTAAGGACATGTTAAACAACTTTGCTAAGGGCATACTAAGCTCTTCCTTACATTCCTTTAATACTCTGGCAAATATCTCATCAGGACCAGGTGACTTATTAGGCTTTAGTTTGTCTATTTGCTTACTAACATCGTTACTAGTCACTACTATCTCACTTAATTTGTTTTCTTCACTATCTCTGAATAGAGTCGGTGCCTCGGGTATTCCCTGGACATGCTGGATAATATACCATCTACTTAAGGAGGTGATGTAGGTAAGGTAGATTGATATTTTAACATTAATTTACTCAGTTTTTTCTTAGTATCGGATTTTTTTTTTTTAGTTTTTTATTCTGACAATTTATAATGCAAGCAGCGTTCACATGTTGTCAACCGCCCCCAAGTGTACAAGAAGTTTGGACTGTAACTGTACCGTCAATAAGTGGCTGTAACTGCACCGTCAATAAGTGGCTGTAACTGTACCGTCAATAAATGGCTGTAACTGTACCGTCAATAAGTGGCTCTGTATTCTGAACACGGGGATCTCTACAGTATAACCTACGAGTATAACTGTGGTGAAAGAACTGCTTCCCCGCATTATGTTGAGGAAGATTCGTATACAAACTTTTTGCCCTGACTTCGTAGTAAAAAAAATCTTAGGGAAAATATATTGAATTTATTTTTAATGTTTATTTATTTATTGTTGTCGTTGGTGTTTTTTTTTTTACCGGGATGTGTGTTATGATGTTTGACTTAATTATATTCACGAAAATGGAGTCAAGACAAATGTTGGACACGTTGATGTGAAGTAACACAGTAAATGATGTTGTTTGTGTTGCTGTGTTATTTATTTATTGTGTTTCTCATTCTTTTCTGTTTATTTTGTTTTATTTAGTTTTATTGTAGTAATTGTTATTTTTTTTTATTCTTACTTATTTTCATTTTACTGTTTATTCGTTTTCTTATTTTCATTTTATTGTTCAATAATTTTCCATTCATTCTTATTTATTTATCTCGTTGGTGTATTTCATTTATTTGCTATTCTCTTAGGTATTTCACATTTGCATTAATTAATCTTCAAATCATTGGTTGCTATTTTAATCATACTAGTTTAATGTTCACCTCAGCAGTCAACTGGCTTATGTCTAAACAATGTCTACCACTGTTTTAGCCAGACTTAGTTATGAGACTTGTAATTCAGTATCCATTACGTACCGTTTATCAGTGTAATTTGTGGTAATGGACTGCCCAATGTAATTATATATATTGTCTTACTGAAAAAAATGCGGTGTAACCAAGATTAAGTTTTATAGAGTTTGTATTTAAGGATTATTCTCCTATACTTCTCTTAGATTCTGAATATATTTTTGTTTCATTATTTCAGTGTATTGTAATGTGTAGTTAGTTACACTATAGATATATAATAATTGCTTTAAGTTTGGTTGGGAGTGTGGAAGGTGTTGTGTTGTGTGATGTACAGGCGTGTACAGGTGGTGGTTACACCTGACTTCGAGGCGGGTGTGTATAGGTGCCGGATACACCTATGGTTACAACACAGGTGTATCCGGCAGCAGTAGTAACAAAGGGGCTATATGGGCTCCGGCGGCCATGTCGTGACACCGGCCGGCAGAATCCCCCGGTGAAAAAGGGAAACAAGATGGCCGTCCCCCATTCAATATGTAAACAACTCGACCTGAAATGTTGTTTATTGGACATTTTTCTCATTAGGGAGTCGAACCCTTGTTTTGAGTTGGTGTTCAACTACCGTGGCTGACGGCCATCACCTGTGATTCAACTGGTAGAATTAAGTGTAATAATAATAATAATAATAATTAACGGTTTATTGAAAGAGCTTGGCAGCCAGAAGGCTGAAAATGTACAGTTACATATTTGGGGAATGGGTTTCGAATTACAAATAATATACAAGTAACATAAGTGATACAAATAAGATATATAATAACTAGATGGGGAAAAGGTCAAACTACAGTGCATTTCAACATAGTGACAGTGCAAGAAGTAGTATTTACTGGGAGTGAATACACTGGTTTATTGCAAGTTATTGATAATTTTTACAATGGTTGGGACTGGGCTGTTCTTATAGCGATTAGTTCGTGCACGTATGGGCTGGATGCGGTTGTGGTGTCAAACAGCAATTCTCGGGCTAGTGATCTCAGGTGGTAGTAGGAGCCGGTGTCGAGGATGGTGTAGAAGCTTCTTACCAAATTTGCAGATGAGGTCGTGGTGATGGTCAGTGAGAGTCGAAAGGGTCAGTGTGTTGAGCACTTCTTGATATGTGGAGTAGGAAGGGGAGAGAATAATCTTGCATGCCCTCTTTTGCACTTTTACTAGGTGGGCATCTTATCAAATGAACCCCTGTCCTAATGGGCCCTAGTCCTAATGGGCCCCAGTCCTATTGGGTCCCAGTTTTAATGGGCCCCAATTCTAATGGGTCACATTTCCAATGGTTCTCAGTCCTAATGAGCCTCAGTCCAAAGATACCACAGGCCTAATGGTTCCAGTCTTAATAGGCCTCAGTCCTAATGAGTCCCAATCCTGACGGCTCTCAATACTAATGGGCCTCAGTCCAAATAGTTTAAGGTTGGGACCCATTAAGGCTGGCTTCTATTTACCTTACAAGCACTGTGTTCGACCGTGTCATCCCGTGTGTGTGTGATTTCCCGTGTCAGGTGGTATAATACGCAGGTGAATGGCTACCAGGTAGGGTGGGTGAGGGTGGGCACCTTGATGCAGGGGAAGGTGAGTTCCTGATGCTGATTCACACCAGTGTCATGATGAGGTAATCTTATCACCTTATTAGTGTACGATGAGTGGGTGGGCGTGGTGTGGAGGGGTGGGGGCGCGTAAGGGGTGGGCAGCAGGGGGCGTGGTATATGGTGGGGGAGGGTAAGGGGCGTGTAGGGGTAGCTAAGTGGGCGTGTTGAGTTGGGCAAGAGGGAGGCGTGGTGGGTGTAGGGGCGTGTATAGTAGGCGGGAAGTGGCGTGGCACTCTGATGGCGCGCGCCACTAATCACTCTGACCTTACTGAACACAACCCATTATACAGCATAATTAGTGTTGCTTCCATCAGCCTCACACAGTCAAACACACTATTTACATTTTCTCTTCACATATATTTTATTTTATTCGTTTCAAGTGGGACTCGAATTTCAGCCTTGGAGTCGAAGAGGAATTTTTTTAGGAGAAGTTGAAAAGAAATCGTGTTTAGTTGAAGACGAATGTGTTCTTATATAAAAGTGAAGGAATTAACCAGACGTGTTTGATTGTTTGGGAGTCTCTATCTCTCACACTCGAGTCCAAGATGTCCCCCTTGAAGACGATGTTCGTGTAGCGTCGTCAAACTCGCTCTTGGTTTTTATTCAGCAGGAAGAGCTACACCCGCCACCTGGTGTTGGCCGTGTCTGGTGACCATCATATTAACAAGGCCGCTCTCTCGTGCCTTGTCCACACGCCACCCCCCACCTCCATATTGTACCGTTTTGTCCTTTATTAACGGTGGTGTTACTACAGGCAGCGTGGTGTGGGGGGAGGGCCGCTGCTTCACATTGTTCAGTCTTTGACGTGTAACACAAAACGTGAGATGTTGTGGTCCTTCACTACCTCACAACACACACACATCTCCTAGTTACCACATGCTGTTGTTATTAAAGCTCCACCAATGAGTAAGCGTCGCTGTCTCGTCCTTTGCTCCGCTGACCATTACAGTGTGTAGCTGTAGGACTCGCCGCCGTGTTTGTTTCATGTAGCGACACTAAACTCCCGGAAATTTGTAGGTGTTAAGCTGGAGCGTTTGAGCTGTTGTTGTCGTCACCTTGTTGATGTTTTGTAGGTCCGTGTTGGCTGAGGATTGTTGTTAGTGTTTCTTAAGGCATTAATAAACTAGTCATGAGGTTCTATAGGAATTATATCCTGCTGTTCTTTTTGTTCTTGTTCTTTTTATTGTTGTTGTTGTTCTTCAGTTGCATAATTCGAGTTGTGATTATCAGTAGAAGTTTGACGGGCTGGATTCTCTTATCGTTTCTTTAATTCATAAACAAGAACCGTAAACACAAGAGCAAAACAAAGACATAACAAATGAACTAAAAACAAATATATTGAAGGTTTAAATTTCTGGGATAGATTTAAATAGATCTTGGGTATATTTTCTCGTTCTTGGAGGTCAGGCCAGGTCAGGTCAGGTCAGGTCATGTCATGTTAGGTGTACGGAATACGCTAGCAGAGGTGGTCAGATGCCTTGGGAATATTGCAGAGTAATTGAGGTCAGGTCAGGTGGCCTCGATACCTGCTTCAAGGTGTAATAGAGGTGAAAAATAATGGGTTTCTTGATTGGATCTGGTTAAGTCAGGTTAGGTAAAGTCAGATACAGAGGCTGGGTGTATGATTGTGGGTTGATGGGTGAATGACTGTGGGTTGATGGGTGTATGACTGTGGGTTGGTGGGTGTATGACTGTGGGTTGGTGGGTGTATGACTGTGGGTTGGTGGGTGTATATGGGTTGGTGGGTGTATGACTGTGGGTTGGTGGGTGTATGACTGTGGGTTGGTGGGTGTATGACTGTGGGTTGGTGGGTGAATGACTGTGGTGACAAGGATTATTTGAGCTTGACAAAATTTAGATAGATAGAAGCGTGGTTTAGTCTTGTTCAGCTTAGTTTAAATTGTGTTTAGGTTAGGTTGGGTCATGTCAGGTACAGAGTTTGGCCAGGGTCAGGTGGGGTTAGGTACAGAGGCTGGCCAGGGTCAGGCACAGAGACTTTCCAGGGTAGGGCCAGGCACGGAGCCTGGCCTGGGTAGGGACAGATAGGGAGGCTGGCCAGGGTAGGATCAGGTAGGGAGGCTGGCCAGTGTAGGATCAGGTAGGGAGGCTGGCAAGGGTAGGGGCAGGCAGGGAGAGCCCGGGGGTGGCGGTAATGAGGGGAGGGGAGCCGGGGTCATATTGATCGTGAGGGCGAGGCAAGGCTCGCCGCCATCGCTGTCCCACGGCACCCTCCCCCTGCCCAACACCACGCCCCCTTCTGCCCGCTCCCCGACACCACGCCCCTTCTGCTTCAATACTAACACGCCATACGCCTCCCCCTGTCTATTACCACAAACACGCCCTCTGCTCACTACCACGCCACGCCGCTTCCTGTCTACTACCACGCCACGCCGCCTCCTGTTCATCATCATTACAACACCACGCCCTTCTGCTCACTACCACGCCACGCCGCCTCCCCATCTACTACTATAACGCCACGCCCCCTTCTGCCTACTACCACGCCACGCCTCCTCCTGTCTACTACTACAACACCACGCCCCCTTCTGCCTACTACCACGCCACGCCTCCTTCTGCCTACTACCACGCCACGCCTCCTCCTGCCTACTACAACACCACGCCTCCTTCTGCCTACTAATACGCCACGACTCCTCCTGCCTACTACAACACCACGCCTCCTCCTGTCTACTACAACACCACGCCTCCTCACCTACTACTTTCCTCTCAGACATCTTGCCCTCTAATGCCCACTCTCCTTTTGACACTCCCCCTCCCCTCCTTCTGTGACACAACCCTCCCCCTTCCAGAACACATCTCTCCCTCTTTCCCTCCCATGATAATCCCCCTCCCGTTGCCATGACACAATCCTCCCCTCCCTTTCTCCCTTACAGGATACAATCGCTCCCTTCCCCCTCTCCCCTCCCCTCTCTTTTCCCCCACCACAATCCCTTTCAGCGTAATAAATTGGGGAAAATCCTACCAGCTTCAGTTCCTTCACGTTTTAATTCCCTAGACTCTGATTCTCAAAGGCCCTCCCGTGGAAATATTCTCCCCTCTTAAGTGAAGAATTTAGGATGCGTCTATTTGGTCCACTACAGCATACTACAGAAGGATGGCGGTCAAAATGGCGTCGAAACTACACCGAGACTTTTTTTTAATGACTTGGATGTGTGTTTTATTTATTTATTTTTCCTCCTAAGTTACGAGGGAAAAAAATTGATGGACGATTGTTTGAGGATTTTGGTGTTTTATGGTGGAATTTTTTTTTTGTTCATCAGTTGGTGGATATATAATTCAACCGGTCGAGTCATTACTTAAGACACGGTGCATCGTAACTCACCTTCACCTGTCCCCACGGTAGCCACTCATCACCCTCCGCCCGCTACACCTGAACGGCCAGCCATCCACTTACTGCCAATGTTCTCAAAGATTTGTACTCCGAAAAAATTTCCTCTCGATCGTCTGTTTATGGTAAGAACGACGGTGCCATCTTACTGTGAGAGTGCCACCTGTTGTCTTACGATCGCTGAGGTGAGGCACTGTAATGCTGCCTCAAGCCTCCAGTTGGAAATTTGTCTTACGAGAGTTACTGAATCCAGCTCCATTGGTTTAAAATAATTTAAGGTAGAATGAGTTTGTGGTTAGTGTAGTGTGTGTAAAGTTCCATTAGGTTGACCTCACTGATCTCCCGGGCCGTATTGGCAGTCTAATCTGAATTCAGGGTTCGACCCCCACTAGCAGAGGGTCCAGGTGGGATATTTCAGGATGAGTTGTTGACATGTAGGATGGGGGGGCCGCCATCTTGTTTACCTTTTGCTGGGAGATTCTGACGGCCGGTGTCACGACATGGCCGCCTAAGCCTACCAACACTGTGTTACGTGGCCCTGGGTGTGTTGAGTATATGTGGAGGGTGTTTAGCGGAGGTGTTGATGTGTACTCCACCAATGTGTGTTATACCTGTTTCAACTACACTGCTTAGAAATACACCCCTACACCTGTCACTCCCCCTACACCTGTCACACCCCCTATACCTGTCACTCCCCCTACACCTGTCACACCCCCTACACCTGTCACACCCCCTACACCTCTCACACCTCCTATACCTGTCACTCCCCCTATACCTGTCACTCCCCCTATACCTGTCACTCCCCCTACACCTGTCACTCCCCTTACACCTGTCACTCCCCCTACACCTGTCACTCTCCCTACACCTGTCACTCCCGCTACACCTGTCTCTCCCCCTACACCTGTCACTCCCCTTACACCTGTCACTGGTTCTCACTCCTTGGAACTACCCCGCCTGTCTCACCTGTATACTCGCTGCAGTGTCACCTGTTAAATGACGCTAATTACAGGTGATCTACTCAACACCAACACATACTGTCATAAACAAACTCTACCGTGATATAGTTCAGGTTAACATGTATACAATACTAATAAATTGATATATAGGAAGTTATAGTGTAATTATATCCCTTATTAATAAATCCTATAATTCATAATGTTAATGAAAATATTGTGTTATCTATAGTTATCTTCTGTATTGACACTTATCTCGTTATCACCTGCTAGTTTTTTCGTTATCAGTTATTAATCTTTTGTTTATATGCCTTGTTTATCTTATTGTGGTTTGTTTATTCCCGTGTTTGTGTTTAGTCTCTGCCGCTTGGGTTTTCTTTGTATTTTTGTCGTTATCGTATTTTTTCTTTCGTTATTTGTTGTTATTCTTCTCTCTCTCTCTCTCTCTCTCTCTCCTTTGTCTTCCTCTCATCATTTTTCTTCGTTATTTTTCGGTCCTGTGTTTCCTCTTTCGTTATTCTCCTTCTCTCTCACCTCCTCCTCCTCGTACATTTCTCAGTCTTATTATTAACCTCCTCCTTCTATTGTAAAGTATCTCTAAGGCTACTGTTATCATCGTCCTGTAAACTATCTCTAAGACTACTGTTATCATCGGCCTGTAAACTATCTCTAAGGCTACTGTTATCATCGTCCTGTAAACTATCTCTAAGGCTACTGTTATCATCGTCCTGTAAACTATCTCTAAGGCTACTGTTATCATCGTCCTGTAAACTATCTCTAAGGCTACTGTTATCATCGTCCTGTAAACTATCTCTAAGGCTACTGTTATCATCGTCCTGTAAACTATCTCTAAGGCTACTGTTATCATCGTCCTGTAAACTATCTCTAAGGCTACTGTTATCATCGTCCTGTAAACTATCTCTAAGGCTACTGTTATCATCGTCCTGTAAACTATCTCTAAGGCTACTGTTATCATCGTCCTGTAAACTATCTCTAAGGCTACTGTTATCATCGTCCTGTAAACTATCTCTAAGGCTACTGTTATCATCGTCCTGTAAACTATCTCTAAGGCTACTGTTATCATCGTCCTGTAAACTATCTCTAAGGCTACTGTTATCATCGTCCTGTAAACTATCTCTAAGGCTACTGTTATCATCGTCCTGTAAACTATCTCTAAGGCTACTGTTATCATCGTCCTGTAAACTATCTATAAGGCTACTGTTATAATCACCCTAAAACGGCTCACAACGGCGGTACAGTCATGGAAATTTTTCATATATCATACAGCGATTAATTATGTATCGCTAAAGACTCGTAAAATAGTCGTATATAAAAAAATATATAATTTACTATATATTACTAAACGAATATATATTAATTCTCATCGATACCAGAACTTAAGATGTTGAAGAAGAGTTAATTGATATTGACATTTAATTAATTTATGGTAACCAGCTCTTAATTAGCGTGTATCTGAATGCCTTTCTTAGACAACCCTTGAAAGACCTGTTCATTATAGCAAGAAAATATATTATTATTATTTTTTTTAAGTCATCAAAGGTTAGTGTAATTAATAGAAGGAATTTGTTTGGACTGTCTTTAATCCACTTATAATACTTGAGTAAATTATTTTATGGGTATTTATAATTAGACCAGTTTATTTTTATTATTATTGTACAGTTAAATTACATAGTTCAGTTAAGAATATTTGGAATTAATTAGGAAATCCACTTAATACAGTTATGTTTTAAGTGGTACAATTCATTATTCAAGTGAGATTCTTAATTTACCACTTACGGGACAAAAAAAATTTAAGTGGTTCAAACAGAAATGGTGAAAAAGTTAGTTTTATTTATATTACCACCTGTAAATTATATTAATCATTAACACCATCAAAAAAAAACCCTAAATGCTAAACATAACTCTGTATTTTTACTACTGAAATGTATCACTTTACATTACAAGATACTGTAACTAATATTTACTTGTCTTATAAAGGTATTCAACTCACGGCCGAGAGATCACTGTACCTGTATACTAGACCTGATTTTGTACCTGTATTTACGAGTTAAGTTTATTTTTTCTAATTTACGATAAATGTAAGTAATTTTCTAGTCTTGTGTCGTGTAAGTTTACTAGTTATTACACCACAGAAATAACGTATAAATTACACCGTATATTAGTGTATGTGTATATAGAAATACATAATATACAACACCTATTATAACAGCTGGATGGTGTATTATTATGTATGAGTGTTATTAAATGTATACTTAAGCCGTTCAGTAGGATTACACACTCCAGATAATACACACATACATACATACATACATACATACATACATACAAAGGAACATTACGTTATTATTAGCAATGTATTTCCTCTTTGTAAAATATCAAAATCTATGAAACCGTAAAATTCTCAGTGATTTACAAAGGCCTATTTTGGACGAAGGTACGCGGACTTACGACTAATTGTGTCTGGAATAATTACCCACTTAACGAGGTACTTGGAGAACTACTGAGAGACATATTTAATACGTTCTGGATATCTTCGCGTTATATTAGATTGAAGAAGAAATTGTCTTATTGTTAAGTAACGTGAAATAGCAAAGAGGATATCTAACAGTGAATATATTAAAGATTGATATCTCGATACTGCAATAGGTCTTCAGCACTAGATAGCAAGGATAGCAGGATAGCCGTGCCATTGTAAGATTTGGATTTGAATTTGATATCTCGACCTAGGCGGAAAATACACGGTTCTAGATGACACAGTAATACTAAACACGTTAATTTTCCCCATATTTTACTTTACTATCAATCACAAAATTAAAATACTTTACTACAAAAATAAAAATTAACTATTTTTTTATTTTATTTTTTTTAGATTCTATTAATTATTATAATGAGACTAACACGAACATTCTATCATAAATTTACATTATTCTTATTATTATTAACGGGAGTATTAAATTATTCTACATTCTTCAGTATTAAAATATTTCTGCCTCACTAACCTAACCTAAGAAGACGTAATATTTAGTGACGTAAGTGACGGGCTTTAAATATCCTGAAACACGCTTTAAAAATAAGTTCATTTAAATGCCATAAACAAAGGCGAGTTCAAACTTACCCAACAGTTATTCTGGTCTCGATTAAGTCTATCTTCAACCTATTCCATAATGATCGTAAGCAAATTGATTCATATATTACCACATGTCTCCCTATCTGACCAAAACATTGAAAGTTGTTCTATCCCTCTTCTCTTGTCTTTACCTAATAAAAGCATCTCTCTCTCTCAGTATTTCTACCTCTCTCCTCCCATGTACTGTACACTACACTATCTTTCATCCTCTTATTCCGTCTAGCAAATTCGTCTCACTCACTGCCACCGTCCTGTATTGTAATGGTCGCCGTAAATCATTGTAACCGATGTTGCAGGAGCGTCTCTAATATTAGTCCCGAATTGCTTCTACATAGTCGATAACCTAATTTATCTAAATATAAAACATTGACAATGAAGTTATATATTTTTTTTTTTTATTATTTATTGGGCACCCCCCTACATCCTTGTGTAAGGTGAAGCGCAGAAGCGTTTACAGCGCCCAACAGGGAAGCATGCTAAGTTCATGCTTACCTTTATGTCTCACGAGTTAAGGGCGTAGAAGCCTGAAGAGTCAGTGGTTTTTTTATGTCATGAAGTTATTGGAAGCTCCAACAACTTTCCCTGAATACGAATTCGCAATTTTCGATTTACACCAGGTACCTACTTTACTGCTAGGTGAACAGGGACTAATGGGAGCTAGGAAGTAAGTCCAAACAACTTCCACCGGCCCGGGAATCGAACCCGTGACATCTCGCTTGCGAGGCAAGAACGGTACCGCATCTACCACCGATCCCCCCAAGAGTTATATTATAAGGAAAATAACTCATATCTTCATGAGTAACATTCTCAATAAAAACACATAGGTAAACTTGCACCCAAACGAGGTACTAAATCAGTGAGTGTTAATCTTTACTTTTGATCTTTTGACCAAGAAATATAATTATGGCAATGATAAATAACAATACATACATACATACATACATACATACATATATATATATATATATATATATATATATATATATATATATATATATATATATATATATATATATATATATATATATATATATATATATATATATATATATATATATATATATATATATATATATATATATATATATATATATACACGTGGCGGCGAGTGTGTCCTCACTAGATGTGGTGTTGAGAATATCAACCTGGGATGAGAAAGATTTGTTGGTATTTGAATTTACAGAAAACGAAAGAAAAGATTGATAATATATGTATATTCAGGAAAAATAATAATAAGTGAAACGACTATATATTGATCAAATAAATGATGACGTGCTCTAAATTCTATTATCAGTTGATAGCAACACGATAGCCAACTCACAAATAAAATGTAAATTACATACGACATAAAATTTTGGATATTCATAAAACAATTTACATGACGTCAAAAGAGTTCTTTAAATTTTTTGTTGGACTGTAAAATGTATTTTGTAATTTGGCTTAAATTTCATAGTGGATATATTGTTGTCTCTTCTGCTTAACAATATTTCCTTGTTGCTTTCCATTTCAACTTATAATTTAATTATCCAGACGATTCTTTAGACACTTTCAGAGCTGACTCACACAAGCAGTAAGATGAAAAAGTCTGAAAAAGTTTATTACAGTTTAATTTTGTTCCTAATAGTTCTCTCAGAAAGATTTTGCCTCTTTGTTGTGTTATATGTCGCCTCTTCTTACTCTCTCAAGTATTAACTGATCCATCATGTGTGTAGCATCTTGATGGGTCTTAGACACATGGCGATTTACACGAGTAATATTTGCCTACACATTAAATTCTGTTCCTAGAGCAAAAAAAAAAAGAAAATTTGTCGTATTAGTATCATTTTGTATGTTATTAAAATATAAATCTATTTATACAAAAGATATGTAAATTAATTGAAAAATTATATCACTAATACTGAAGCAGTAGATGATTCGACTAAAAACTCGCCAAGTGATATTCAGCTGTTGTAATAATTATGTTAAGCTGATAGAGAAGAGCTGAGTCTAAAATATACTCCCACAACACCTTGCTCCAGAGTCTAGTTTTACCTAACAGCCTCGACAACATAATCCAGAGACGTCCTCCCCCTTAGCACAAGTTGACGACCCCTTTGTTAACAACATTATCTGGTCTTTTATTTATGACATTCATTACTAAGATATTATACATAACATTACATAGAAAATACATCCACTTCCTGTAATACCTCATTGAGCTGATTAATATGAGGTGAATTACTACTTGTTATTCTCAAATATCAAAACTCAGAGCTGCATTAATAAAGTAAATAACACATACCATTATACGAGTTAAGGAACATCACCCAAGGGTAAAGATTGTAAAAAGCAACAACACATTAGACCAGCAGTTGTGTGTATCATCAATTACCAGGCGGTGGTGGGGTAAACCTCTGCGGTTACCACACGCCAAGTTTCACTACCTTTCCCCCCCCCCTTTTTAAAAAAAAATATATATATTTTTTACCTGTTACAATACTTTCCCGAATACACACGCCGTTGGTCTTTATATAACAACAAGAAAAATCTGAAATGTCGAGTATAAAAGCTCCTAGGATCAGTACAGTATCTCAGTAGGCAGGTATGTGTATGATTACCTTTACATGCATGTTATTATTCACGTATCCGTACCGTATGTATAAAGGTCTCTATGTATTAATAAATTTCATCAAAGTATCTCTAAAACCAACGAGTGTTTCAATAAATCTATGTATATTCGTGATGTAGGAGTTTCATGGGTGATCGAGATGTCACTCTCTAAGAATTGTAATATTTATTTTTTGGTACTTGAGGGATGTCCACCGTTATCTAGGCAAATATTTTCATCACAGTTTCTTATACATGTAAATAGGAATGTATAATATTTGACCTTATCTGCCAGCCTTACAATAGCCTCGTTATGTCACCCCTTTCAGGTGCACCAGAGCTCCTTATACCACTCCATGGTGACCAATTAGTGTGCGTGTGTACTTGATCTTTATCTTTAATTTCACTACTTTTACATTTTTACCGAACCGAACCTAACCTAACCTAACCTAACCATTGGGTACTTTTCATATGGCTTAACTATTACCAAAGAAAATTATTGATGGTGATCTCGGCCAATATTATGATGGGACGAAATCACTAAAATGGGCTGAGGTCACCACTGAATGTGGGCCGAGGTTACCACTAGATGTGAGCCGAGGTTATCACTGGATGTGGACCGAGGTTACCACTGGATGCGGGCCGAGGCTATTTGGCCGAATTTACCATAGGCCGACGTCACTGGCACCCGAGATTGTGCTGCTGTCATCAACACAAGAAAACGCCTCAACTCTTGTGTATATGTAAACACTGATATTATGATCTGATTTATAATTAAACCTGAAATGTTGGATTCTTTAAGTTAAAAGAGATTTGTTAAACTATTATTTTTGGGGGGAGATTTAACTTAAACAAAGAGACATCGGAAAATTTGTTCAGACCTGTACCCAGAACCAGCAGAACCTGATGGTCAGTCCCCGTGTAAGGTCACGGTGTCTCTGTTATATAAAGTTTGTAAGGTGCTTATATATTACAGCTTCACTTCTCTTAATATACAGTATTGGTTAATGTGTAAAAGCTATTTTATAATGAATAATTCACTCCTCTTGTATATCTTTGTCCCTTATTTATTCTTATACTAATACAATAAGCAGAGCAATGAAGAATATATTTACTTTATCAATAAAATGATTCCATTATAACCATACAGTAATTTAGTAAGTCGGTAAATGATGAAGTGAAATACTCTCTCAGAATTGTATCAACGTTATAAAGAAGAAGTATTTAGTAATTGTTTTATAACGCGTGGCATCTCCAAGACCATCTATGTTTTCAATCCGTCGACCCTCTAGAAAATACTTTATGGTTCCCCAGTTGAGAAGCTCTGGTAGAGGAAGTAGAGTGATAGTGTAGACACCGACACAGGCTATAAACCAGTTTAAAATAATACAGATGGGAAGTATACATGATGAGACTAACTTCGCGATTACTAACACATACTTAAAAAAAATCATTATGGAGAGGAACTATCCGGTACACGCAGTGAGTTTCATTTTGACTGATGTGTATATGGGCGAACCTCCCATCACCTATAAGGCCATCAGTGACGGACACACCTGGTCTGGACTACTCATCAAAACAGCTTTTAATTTCCATGGTTAAGGATGCCTGTATATTATTTCCCATTTGAAATACACTTAAATTTGGATTAATTCAGGTCATCGGCCTTAAGTGACTTTATCTTGTTAAATTATTACCATTAGCTACAACAACACGGAATGTACTGAGCATCAGGCGAGCTTCTATAGGTTTTTAACCTTAGTATGCCCTCGTTAACTAGTGGGTGGAGTAACCCGTACCCATAATAAAACACCAGTTTGATAAGGGAATAATGACCGTGTAGAGATAAATCTGTATTGTGGAGTAATCGCTTAATAGATGCTGTTTCACGTGATATTTTACTTAGACTAAAATTATCACTACCATGAAACATCTGTACGTGTTACGAAGATTAATATACAAAGATAAAGTTCTATTAAAATATATCAAATATAATCCGTAAATTGTTTTAATGTAACCTAAAACTAAAGGGCTCATCAGGAAATACTAAATAACGTATAAGTATTTTTTCTTTACAAAACAAAAATTGAATCCCTATTTGAAAACAAATATCTTAGACTGACAAGATGACAGTTGGTTGCCTCTATTCCGGGCTTTGAATGTTTACATATATTTGATCCTAAAGGAGTAGAAAAAGTAAATTTACTTAAAATATGAGAGTAACATTTTTTTTAACTTAACGTTATCGTTAGTGTGTTTACTTATGTGTTACCAGAGAATTAGGCTAAGGTCTTGGGTGACTCCTCATACTTTACTTGAGCAAGAAATCTATTTTTTCCCCGAGATCGAGATTTCGCAATTTTAACATTTATTAATCATCTAAGGACTTACCCGCCCAGGTAACACTTGAGTGGCTAAACTTGAAATAGGATATTCTTTTGGTCGTGTTTATACAACTATAACTATTTTAAAGTTAATGGATGGCTGGAGGTTTAGTGTTATTAAAAAAAAAATAGCGGAAATATTTACCAACTAGTATGGGTAATACCCATACTAGTTGGTAAATATGTCATAATAATTTTCAATGGGATTAAAATAAGGTTTCACAAATAT